>NC_084471.1:24412034-24712034 GCF_027409185.1 Cynocephalus volans | reverse complement strand
CTCCAATCTGGAACAACAGAAAATATACAAAACAATGGATTGTAAGACATTGGACTTTACAAAGTGAAAGGCAGTCATCCCTGAGAGACAGGAACTACATGAATACCCTATTTTACTACCTGGAGAGAGTTCCCAGACTGAAGCTCTGGAAAGTGATACCTAGGTGGTCCCATGCAGTCTCCTGGAGTTGAGAAGACAAAACTGAGAGTCCAGGGAGACAAATGCAATTAGAGTTTGCAGGGAAGAGTACAGGAGTACTCTGCACAAAGAGAGTTTTACAGGTATTCAGAGGGCTCCGTTGAATCACCAAATGAAAACTGATTAGTGTATACACATGAAGTACGACCCATGCCTGGGGAAAGAACTGCCAATGGACTAGAGGAAACAATTTCTGGAACTCATCTGGGGCTGGGAAAAGTTCATGTTCCCAAAATCATAACTCATGGGGCATTGGGTATATATTCAGAAGAGTTTTGACTCAATGGTGTGGAAAAAAAAAAATAACCCTAGACTAAATGATCTTCTAAGTTCCACTTTACAAAGCTTAAAAGCAAGACCTAAAAGGGTCAAACTGTTTCTGAGTTAATAATCAGAGGGAAGAGTTATCGTCATCTTCAGGTAAGAACTCTGGAGGTACATCCATGGCTACACATGAACTTTTAGTGTCTCTGACCATGGTAAGATCAAAGGATTTGCTTTTAACATACAGAATTTAAATTTCCAGTTGCTTACATCTCACACGGCAGGACAAAAAATACTAGCGTCTCAGTGTTCCCAGCTGTTCTACTCATTAGACCCCCTGCAAAGAGTCTGTCCACCCAGTTGCTTCCCCTCTCAGTTCTTCAAAGAGGGTTTTGCCAGCCAGATTGTTTCAGAAAGAGGATGCTGAGAAATACCGTGTGAATGATGAATACACTTCACAGTGTTTGATAACTGAAATAAAGACCTTGAGATATTTTGGAGTTACTGTTTGGCTGATGGGCAGCATTTGTTTGCCCATCACACCACTTTGAGATGAGCTACTTTGATCCTAGCTTTTTTTTTTTTTTTTAATTTTTATTGAATCATAATTGATTATACAAATTTTGGGGGTTCAACATTGAAGTATCTTGATCAAATCAATATTACTAGCATATGTATTGTTACAAAGCATACTTATTCTCTATGTCCCTTGTCCAATCTCACCCCATCCACTTCCTCTCCCCCGCCCTCTTCTAATCACCCTAGATTTCTTCTCTCCCTCTGAAAGAATAATGGTTACTCTGTTGATTTGCTGCCCACGTGATCTGTCCAATGCTGAGAGGTGTGATCAAGTCCCCCAATACTATCATAGAGCAGATGCCCCTTCCATCACTGTGAAATGGGCTCTGTGGAGAGAGACATCCTCCTCCTTTCTTTCTCTCTGCTGTTGACTCTCCTTGTGTTAATGCACTCCAGTGGCTGGTGGACCATCTGCATGGTGGTTGTGGTGTCTAGCCGCCTTCACAGCAGCCACGGTTATCACTCACCCACATGGAGGAGATGTTTTTGGCATGCTCCTTGTTGCTGGCAGTGTGCTTAGTTGTGGAGAGTGTCCAATCCCTGGCTCCATACCCTGGGTCCCCGAGTGGGTCCCGAGGCACTGGCACGGTATGCCTGGTTGTGAGAGAGGGGTCTGGTCCCTGGCTCCATACCTTGGTCCCCAGGTGGGCCCTGAGGTTCTGGCATGGTAAGCCTGGTTGTGAGGGGGGGTGTCCAGTCCCATTCTCCATGCCCTAGGTCCCCGGGCGGGGCCCTGAGGTGCTGTCACGGTGTACCTGGTTGTGGAAAGGGGGTCAAGTCCCTGGCTGCTAGCCCCAAATCCCCGGGTGGGCCCCAAGGTGTTGGTAGTGTGCCTGGATGTGGGAGTGGGCTCCTGACCCTGGCTCCATGCCTCATGTCCCCTGGTGGGCCCCAAGGCATTGGTGGTGTGCCTGGGCTGGAACTAATATTTTGTCCTTTGCTTACTTCTAACATGAGGGAACTTCCTGTAGGAACCAGTACTTGAGCTGTGTGGTTTAGCTAAATTGCTGCTTTGCTGCTGCTTCCCTAGGGAAGGATTTTTGTGCAGCTCAGGGTTTAATGGTTGATCTTATAGGTACTTCCAGCTCTGATACTCGGTGCACCTGGGTTGTGTAGAAACTCTGATCTGGGCCTGAATGTTTTCATCAAACTGCACCCCATGCAATTCTGCATTCCTGATCAGTCTCCTCTGAGTGGTCCTGTGCTGACTGGGGGGCAGGTCAGCTGTCCTTGCTGTGTCCCAGTATTCTCCCGGTGGGCCTGTCTCCCGCACCACCTGTGCTCCAAACACTTCCCATGGGACCAGCCCTGCGCAGGTCCCTTGAGTTGACTCACTGGCTTCTGAATGGATCCCCTTTTTCAACTGTTCTGGCTCCTCGCTCCTGTGTGGGTCCAGGGGAACCCTGTTAGTGGTCTTGCTATCCTGGGGGCCATCGAGGTCCTCTTCTCCCCCGCCGTCTCCAAGTAACTCCATCTAAAGGGCACAGCTGCTGCTTCTGTCAGCTCCTGCTCCATGTGCTCCAGCATTAAAGCCGCTGTGGGCCTAAATGCTGAGAGTTTTTTCTTTCTCTCATTGTATTTTCTCCTGCCTTCATGAGTTCCACAGGTCTCTCCTCCTCTTCATCTGAGCTCCAGCGGCCCCAGCTTGGCTGATGCTACATTTTTATAGTTGCAAATTCGTTGATTTGTGGGAGAGAGTGACACTGGGGACCGTCTATTCTGCCATCTTGACCGGAACTCTGATCATAGCTTTAACAGGATTATAGATTTATTAGACACATGTTTACTAAAAGTTAAGTGTGTAAATGCAAGGACTTGAACAACATAGACAGTATATTCTCATTTTTTATTAAAAAGAAACATACCAAAAACATACTAAAATTTTACCCCAAAATATACTGATCAATATACCAAAAATATACCACATATGCCACTAACATCACTGGAAAGATACATACCAAACTATTTTTCAAAAGTTGTCTCTTTCTCTGGGCACTGGGTTTGGACAGATGAAAGGCAGCAGGAAAATGGCAAAGAGTCTCACTTTGTATTTTATATATTTTTGAGTTGTTTGAATTAATTGAAACAAGAATTAATTATAACTTGTCATTAAAAAACCTAAATATTAAAAATTACAATCTTCCTAGTAGTCATAATTTTTGAACATTTAAGTGACCAACAAACACTTGTGAAATGCTCAGTGTTTACTGTTCTTACCATCTCAGAGAGCTACATTCTAGTTCAATCTTTTGATATTTAAATGTTTTAACATATTCATATAATTATCATTGAATTCCCTAATTTCTTATGTTAAAAAGTTTCCCTTTCAAGGTTCTTTGGAGTGTGCATTTATTTTTGATGTAGTCATGTTTCTTTTCTCTTAAAATGAAAAATATCAGTCATTTTAATGACCTCTGATAATGTTCATGAATACTGCCTTGGCCTATCTTCTGGGATGGAACCTTCTCAACGGCGAATGAACATTTTTCTGGTGTTCTATGTGTACCCTGTCCTTGTACCACTTTTCCAATGTGGCAGGAAGGGAACAGCTGTCATCTGTCCTGAGTATTCAGCACTGTCTCTGACACTGTGGGAATTTACCCAGGCTGCTTTGGAAGACATCTGACACTTCATTATAGTCGTTACTGTAAACTAGAAAGACACTGGAACTGGGGGAATTAAAGGGACATCTGACAAGGGATTAAGAATTTGAGATGATTTTTGGAGCTAGGGTGACGTAAGCACATTTTAAAAGTTAGCTTTATTTATTATTATTCTAAACCATAAGAGAACATTTTCTAACAAGGATTCTAAGAGGAACTTGTAAACCTGGATCATATTTAAATAAGGTTACTGAAAATAATAATGAAAACAAATCACTGAGAATGTTAAAAATGAGAACTGTATTGCTTTAAGTTGAAAGAAAGCTGCACATAAGAAAATGTATTCCTTCATTTGGAAAAAGTGTCCTTATATGAGGGATATTGCCAAACGAATGGTGACAAAATGGCAGTATTTGTACAATAAGAGCATAGGTGCATGAATTAATAGGTTTTATTAACCATAAAAATAAAGTTAAAAGATTAAGATGTCATGTTAAGGGCCGACCCCGTGGCGCACTCGGGAGAGTGCGGCGCTGGGAGCGCAGCAGTGCTCCTGCCGCGGGTCCCTATCCTATATAGGGATGGCCGGAGCGCTCACTGGCTGAGAGCGGTGCGGCCGGTCACAAAAAAGACAAAAAACAAACAAACAAAAATGTCATGTTAATATGTAAAAAAGAGGCAGAAAAAAAATCTTCCACACTCTTGAGAAGCTTAGTCTCTGATCAATCGCTACAAGTACTAACATATTCACATACAGTCTAGAATGAATATCAAATAACAACAACAAAAACATTTTTGCTTTCATAGTTGGCTTTACCTTTGGAATACAAAGAGATGGAGCAAGCTATTTAGCGCGGCTTGTTTCTGGTTAGAAGAACACCAGAACCACCTAGTGGAGTTTTCACTTACTGCACAATCCTTACGCTTTACTATTGCTAAATTGTAATTGCTGAGATAAGCCCTAAAGTGAAATCAGTGGTTATGATCTCTTTGTGGGTTATAACAGAAATAGTAATTGTTAATTTTCAATAGACAGAGCTGTCCTTGAGTCCTTGAAGGGAAGTCCCTACCCACCAAACACTCCGAAATAGCACACTGCTGCATTTAGAAGCACAGCCAAAGTTTGGCTACTGAGATCCAGTGCACCTGGAGCTTTAAATTTTCCATGAAATTCAGTGAGCAGGGTAAACCACAGCAACTCATCTGTGCTCACAGCAGAGTCATCCTTTCGGTGAACAAAAGTAGAGAACTCCGCAGAGCACAGCTGAGTAGGGGTTAAACTAGCAGCTTGACCGTTACATAAATCTGTTGGTACATAAAGTGGAGTTTATAATCAATTTCATTTTTGGAATAAAGTAGCTCATGTGGTCACAGTGTGCCCAGGCCATTCTGCATCCCATGGCTGAGCTAGCTGGGACTCTGCATCTTGGCGATGATCACAGATGTTGCATATTGGAATTTGGGTCAGAAAAATAACAAATACTCTGGAAATGGATACTTTGGTGAAATGGAAACAGTTATAAAATACCAAATTTTAGTAAATTCTGATGCTAGGTCAAAGGTAAATTCCTTATATCCATGATTTATTATGCATCAAAAGAAAATAAGTCAGGATCTAAGGGGAACAGAAACGTTGCTGCTCTTCTAGCCTACGAGTGGGTAGTCTCCCCCTAGTTTAACTGTTCAGCGAGGGTAGGCTTCGGGCCGCGAGGGTGATGCTCTTCAGCCAGGTACACGTGTGAAGGGCACGTGGATGAGCTGGGCTCTCTCCGTGTTGCGTGGCTCGGGCTGACTGCCACCAGAAGAAACATGCAGAAGCTAAAACTGCTGCTCTCCTGCTTTACTAACAATTCTCATTTAATTCGCTTCTCCCACAGTGTGAAGGAGGCTAGGTGGATGGTCTCTGAGGCTGGAAATTGCACACTGGGATTTTTACGAGAGTGATGACCTCTTCCTAACTCTTTAGAAGCCAAGATAGGAACAATCTCAGTTCACAAGAACGGAGCCCAATCCCTGTTCTAGCTGAGATATCCAGTAAAACGCTAATAAATGTGTGGTTAGAGGAAGAGGAACCGAGGGAGAGGAAAGAGAAGGGAAAAAAAATGGAAAAAGCAGAAAGAGATGATGCACACAAACACCAACAACGACAACCGTAATGACAAAGAGAATGGACTGTAGAGACGGGAGGATGGAGCTAAGGACTTCACAGAAGTCAGG
Organism: Cynocephalus volans; assembly: GCF_027409185.1. Taxonomy (NCBI): domain Eukaryota; kingdom Metazoa; phylum Chordata; class Mammalia; order Dermoptera; family Cynocephalidae; genus Cynocephalus; species Cynocephalus volans. The sequence goes on along the minus strand of NC_084471.1, from coordinate 24,706,173 downwards.
GTGCATGGCTTCTTTTATCAAAAAGTTTATTTTATTGTGGTAAGAACGGTTAACATGAGATCTAACCTCTTAAAATGTTTTTAAGTGTACAGTACAGAACGGTTAACTATAGGCACAATGCTGTACAGCAGATCTCTAGAATTTACACATTTGCTTTATGCCCATCGATGAGCAATTTCCCTTCTGCACCCAGTCCCTGGTACCCACCATTCTACTCTCTGATTCCATGAGTTTGACTAGTTTAGATGCATCACATAAGTGGGATCATACAGTATCTGTCCTCCATGACTGGCTTATTTCACTTAACCTAATGTCTTCCCGGTTCATCCATCCTACACACAGCAAGGTTTCCTTCTTTTTTAAAGACTGAATAATATATATATATAAATGATTACCACAATCAAGTTAGTTCACATAATTGTTACCTCACTTGATTATCACTTTTATTTTTGGTGATGAGAACCCATCAGATCTACCCTCTTGGCAAATTTCAATTATAGTATATCAACTTTGTCACCATGCTGTACATTAGATCCCTAGAACTTAAGTCATCTTATAACTGAAACTTTGTACCCTTTGACCAACATCTATTTCCCCCACCTTTCCACCCATGGTAATCACCCTTTTACTCTCTGTTTCTATGAGTTTGACTTTTTAAAATTCCACAATATCAATAAGATCATGCAGTATTTGTCTTTCTGCACAGGGCTTATTTCACTTAGCATAACGTCCTCTAGGTTCATCCATGTTGTTGCAAATGGCAGGATATCCTTCCTTTTTAAGACTGAATAATATTGCTATTGTACATATACATATTTTCTTTGTCCATTCATCTGTTGACAGACAGGTTGTTTCCATATCTTAGCTATTGTGAATAATGGTGCAGTGAACATGAATGTGCAGATATCTCTTCAAGATACTGATTTAATTTCCTCTGCATATATACCCAGAAGTGGGATTGCTAGATATATAGCAGTTCTATTTTTAAATTTTTGAGAGGCCTCCATACTGTTCTCCACAGCAGCTGCACCGTTTTCCTTCCCATCAACAGTGTAGAAAGGTTCCAGTTTCTCCACATCCCCATCACTTGTCTCTCCAAACCCAGCATTATTGAAGTATATAATTGACAAAGATTGTATATATTTATGGTGTACAATGTGATGTTTTGATATATGCATGTATTGTGAAATGATTGAATCAAACTAATTAACATATCCATCAGTTCACATATTTATTTTCATGTGTGTGTGTGGTGAGAATATAGGGTTTTCGGATAACAGTCATGCTAACAGGTGTGAATTGATAGTTCTTCGTGGCATTGATTTGTATTTTCCTGATGATTACTGATGTTGAGATCTTTTCATTTACGTGTCAGCCATTTGTATATTTTCTTTGGGAAAATGTCTATTCAAGTCCTTAACCATTTTAAAAATTGGGTTATTAGTATTTTTGCTAATTGAGTTGTAAGAGTTCCTTACGTATTTTGGAGATTAAGCCTTTTTTGATATACGGTTTGTGAGTATTTTCTCCCATTTTGTAGGTTGCCCTTTCACTTTGTTGATTGTTTTCTTTGCTGTTCAGAAGCTTTTTAGTTTGATGAATTCCCACTTCTGTATTTTTTCTTTTGTTGCTGTGATTTTGGTGTCATAGCTATGAAATTGTTGCCAAGACCAATTTAATGAGGCTTTTTCATGTTTTCTTCTAGTAGTTTTACAGTTTCAGGTCTTTAGTCCACTTTGAGTTGATTTTGTGTATAGCATAAGATACGGATTCAAATTCATTATTTTGCACGTGGAGAGCCGGCTTTCCAAACACCATTTGTTAAAGAGATTATCCTTTGCCCATTGTGTATTCTTGGTACCTTTGTCAAAGATCATATATGTGTAGATTTATTTCTGGGCTCTTAATTCTCTTCCATTGGTCTAGAGTCTATCTTTATGCTAGTACCATACTATTTTAATTACTATTGTTCTATAATATATTTGAAATCAGGAAGTGTGATGACTCTAGGTTTGTTCTTTCTCAAAATTGTTTTGGTTATTCAGGGTCTTTTGTGTTTCCATATGAATTTTAGACTTGTTTTTGTCTATTTCTGTAAAAAAATGCCCTTTGAGATTTTCATAGGGATTGCCTTGAAAATGTAGATGGCTTTGGGTTGTATGGACATTTTAACAATATTAAGTTTTCCAATCCATGAACCAGGGTGAAGGGCTTATATATAAAGAGCATCAGTTCCCGAGATTGGCTGCTGGACTCTCGGACCCCGTGAAGATAATAACAAGAGATTGTTACTTTTAATATTTTGAAAGCCTGTTATTCTATCTCTTAGCACTTACAGGAATTTGAAATTATATGTTTATTTGCATACTTATCTGGTTCATGGCTCTATGAAGGCAGGGCCTACCTCTTTTACTTACCATGGAATAACCAGCACCATTGTCGTGCAGTAGAGCCTGCTGATTAGAGCTGCATGCATGCACACACCTTTTGGGGACCCCTTACTTCCTATGACATATATGCTGCCAATTGGCTGACCTAAGAAACATTCCAAGATCCCTTTTGCCCTGCTGCCTTCTATTACAGAGGCTTGAAAACAAACAAAAACTTAAATTTTACTTTCCCAGTCTCTCTTGCTGTTAGGGGTAGCCATGTCACAGACTTGGCCAATGAGAGCTGGTGAGGGATTCTGGAACCACTTTGACTTCCTGCTGAGAGAGACAAAAGCAGACGACACATGACTCTACCCTTTCCCTACCATTTCTTAACTTAAATGTGGACATGTTGCTTGGTTACAGGGTAGCCATTCTGTGTTTGGGAGAAAAAAGGTCAGTCAGTTTTCAATGTCAGTAAATCTCTGACATTGTGGAGCCTTGGAACCAATAATAGGAACAAATGACCTCCCAGTTGATTGTTACATGAGAGAAATAAACGTCTATCTGTTTCAGCCACTGTAAATTGGGCTTTCTGTTACTTTGAGGCAAAAACATTCCTGTTCTAGCAGTTTTGTCACTTTGAGCAAGCGACTTTGTTCAATGTCCTCCTTTGAAAATGGGGATTACAGCAATCTCTTTCTCAGAGTTGCAAAGATTAAATGTGATAATATATGCAAAGAGCACAAAGCAAGCACTACGTAAGGGCACATAATTATTTTTATTACTGTTTTGATGATGGGCTGTCAATAAGTTTTGGGTTAATGAGTGAATGAGTGGAGCAGACAGTCACACCCAAGGCAGCAATAAGATAACTTAATTTTTCTGCTTAAGCAAAATGAGAGAAGGGAGAGAGATGGGAGTGAGGCAGGGGTGGGGGAAGGAGGCAGGGCTGAAGAGAGTCCAGGTGGGTGCTGTGTGTGGATGAAATGGCCACTGAAAAGTCTCCCACGGTGGCTGGTCGTCGTGTGGCCCAGGCATAGCATCGAGTAGACACCAGATAAACATCTGTTGGCTCACTGAATAAATGAATGAACTGTTAGGGTGTTTACTAAAAAAGAAATTGCTATCTCTTCCTTCAAACTAAAGAGATGGAAGCGACAGAAGGGTTTTCTCCAGTGCCATCTGCACTCCTGTTATAATATTTGCCTGAAATTATGTGGGTGACGATGTATTGCTCTATAATTGCCTGTGCCCTTGCAAGGAGCAGAGAAGAACATCCGGTGGGGGCAGAAGCAGAGGCAGAAAGAACAGACTTCCCACAGAGTAAAATATTCTGTCTTCATAAAAAAAAGTCCCTTGCCACAACAAATGAGAAAATGAAAAGGAGAACCGAGAGAAGACAGGCAGACACGTCTTAATAGGAACAATATCTCCACAGAGTCCCACCAGGAGCCAGCTGTTCATTAAACAAGGAACAAACGCTGGAGCGCAGTGACGGCAGGTCAGTCTGCAGCCCACCGCCTGGGCCGCAGTGCAGTCCTAAGAACGTCGCTTTCATCCTGGTGGCCCAGTGTGACAGCAGGGTGGTTGTGTCAGAATCGCCCTGCACAAACAGCTCCTTGGCATCTGCTTTCACCCAGACCTGCTCTGAGAAGGCTCAGCACATTTCTAATCCTTCCTAAAAACGTGTACAGAAAGCAATGGAAATTTGAAATGCATAAAAGGCTTAGTCATGGGGATGATAAAGGTGGCTGCCTCCCCATGAAGGATCAGCTCTGCTGGCCATGTTTGTGAACGTTGTTCGCCACACAACCTGACGTGAATACCTCAGATCTAGCTATTTTTCTCCACTATCCTCTCTCTGTGTGTCTCCTTCTCCCTCTGGATTACTCTGGCTTGAATCCTGCCTGTTCTTTTAAATGTGGCAAGCAGACAAGAAAGCAAGAAGAGCCCATTCTAATAGTGAATGGACTTGCATTCTGGCTGAGGGATGTGAATTCGGCCCTAGGCTCTATAAGGATGAGACATAAAACAGAACCTTAGCACAGAGGGGACACACACACACGCACGCACGCACCCCACTCAAAGCAGATGTGAGTCAAACAGATACGGCGATGAACTGAATTTGCTGATGGCATTCTGAGAAGTGAGCCCACTCAGTACAGCTGAAGGGTCTGGCATAGTCAGTCTGGATAGGAATCAACAGAGAGCTGGGATAAACCGTGATGCTGAAAGTCTTCCTCCAATGACTGAATAAGATGAGAGAAAACACTCTCTCTTCTACCTGCTCCACACAAGGCCCTATGGTAGACCTTATAATCGAGGATCTTTTTTTTTTTTTTTTTTTTTTTTGTGACCAGTAAGGGGATCGCAACCCTTGGTGTGGTGTCGCCCACACCGCGCTCAGCCAGTGAGCGCACCGGCCATCCCTATATAGGATCCGAACCCGCGGCCTCGGTGCTCCCAGCGCTGCTGCACTCCCAGCCACGCATTCTCCCGACTGAGCCACAGGGTCAGCCCATAATGGAGGATCTTCTAAATTATAGGTTCATGTGGTTTTCTAGGTCAGACCCTATACCATGGGTCATATTCCAGCTTAGAAACACGTTCAGACAGGCTGCATGAGGCTGTGGGGAAAGAGCACAAACCTTCAAAAACACGGAGCCTTAACCAAAGCTTTATCTCCTGAACTTGTCTTAAGACTATGCTGAGTGAAGACTTGTTCACTGTAGCTATTAACTCACTTCATCCTTATTCATTCAGCCACAAATACTGGAGTATCCAGCACTAGAAATGGGGATACAGCTCCCACCTGTGAGGGACTCAGGGCTAACCAGAACCCTGCCCTGGGTAAATTAATTGAGATTTGATTCCATATTAGGATAATGTGTGTGAGAGTTTTACCTCTTCCCCCTCATTCTTGTGAACATTTATCTGGGGTCCATCTGCACATGGACTGTGCTGGGCGCAATGCCAAGGGGCAGAGCAAGTGAAAGGGCAGCGGTCCTATTTGGTAGACCAGGGTCTCCTCTGGTTGCAAATCCTGCCATGGGTGGGCTCAGCCCCAAACTGCTCTGAAACCTCAGAAGCAAGTGGAGGCTAAGGATCTTAAATGTGCCTGTAGACTGATAACAATGATATGATGATGATATTCGTTAATAGAATAAAGCTAATACTGCACTCTTATTATGTGCCAGGCATGATTCTAAGTGCTTTAAATATCTTATTTCACTTGCTTCTCTGTCATTTAGTATAAATATCATTCCCCCCACCCCCCACTATCCATATGAGGAAACTGAGGCACCGAATTAAAACCACTCACCTTTAACTGTTCATCTATCAGGCAAGCTAACTCCAGAGGCCACAGAAATTATTAACTATTAAGCTATGCCACTTCTCAACCACTGTGCTGAAAACTATGCATACTGACAGGTTCTACAATTCAAATTCAAAATATGATATAAGAAAGCATAAAAAGTCAGATAGAAATTTTCTCTTGCTTTTGCTCCACTGTTTTTGTTTTTCTCCATATAAGCCCCATTTAAAAATCCACAGTCACCTTAACAATGTGAAGTGGGAGCCGCAGCTGTCTGCCTACCCATCAGCTATTTTTAAAGGAAGATGATCAGGAACTAGTTATGAAAGAATCATATTGTTTAATCTGGTACCACAGAACTTGAGAAATGACAGAGTTGGTGAGCTGGAAAATATGTAGGCAGAAGTGATGTTTCTATGGAAACAGATGTGAAGATTCAAGTAAATACCAGGTCCACTAGACTTTTCATGAAGACAACAGCCGATTTTTTTTCTCACTTCTATAACCTGTTTATTGAAGTCTAGCCTTGGTGAGGGGCAAGCTGGGAACACGTTTTTATCTCTAGTCGCTGGTCCCAATTCTGCTGTGTTGAATCTCCCAACTCTTCTAGATGACCATCTCTCAATGACGTGTTGGGCAGGAACCACAGTCACTTATAGTCACTGAAAGTCCTGGCCGGTCCAACCTCACATCATACAACCTTATATCCAGTTCAAGATTTTCCCCGCTCCATTGATGGCTAGGCCTGTGGCCCAAGGACCCAACATGGGGGTGCTTAGGTGACTCTTTCACCATGGAGTGTGGTTTGGGAATGCTCTGGTTTTGGGACACATTCTCCTATAAGACCTAATTCCTCTTGCTTTGGAGGTTGGGAGAGAGGACGAGGTGGGTGATTGTCTCTTTGCTCCTTCTATTAGTTTTGCTGATTCTCTGGTTCACACTGGTGACCATTGAGACTCTCTGTGGGACATATGTCCACGTTTTAGCTCTCTTAGGGACATGTGTGGATTGCTTGGGGTCCCGTATGAGAGTATGGCTCTGGCTCAAATGCATCCCACCCCCTCAGCTGCCTCAACCCCCCAACCAACTGCTGCATTTTCCTTGCCTGGTAGGCTGCCTTACTGGCACCTTGTGTGTTGGGCAGCTGGGAGATGAAGAATTTTGCTAGTTCTTAGTAAGCCTTGAAGCAGTATGTGGTAGGTGCTCTGTTTGTAATGAAAGAGACTTAGCACCCCTTTTTGCCAGCGTTGGGACCTAGTTCCAGCTCTCGGACAAAACAAAGTCTCTTTTTATATCCTGTTATAATGACAGACTTTGATCAAAGCCCTGGAGATAAGAAAGCATCAGGATGTTTCTCTTTCTTTTTCATTCCTTCTTTTCCCCTTCCCTCCCCTTCCTCCTTCCTTTCCTTCCTTCCTTCAAACAACCATGTAAACTAAAATATGAGGCATAGAAAAGCCTAGCAAATCTGTATTGTCTTTATGCCAATGAGCGAACTGTAACAGAGCAGAGGAATTTGGAATATTATAATATAGGGAACAATTTTAGTTTCCTGAGAATTTTGGTGGTGTTACCACCTGCTCCAATCTTGGGCTGTACTTTTCCACACCCAGGGAAGTCTCCTACAACCTGAATGACATTGCAAGCAGCTACTCAGGACTTGCTTGCACTCTGAGCTCAAGCTGCTCTTATCTTGCTCTGAGCTTTCCAGTTTTGAATGTTTGATTGACTGGCCCAAGAGTATAATTTGGGTAATCATGTGGGGCTCATATCATCCTCCTTACAAATTGCTGTTGAAATGCCCCAAAAATGTAAAAGAAAAAATAATTTATAGAAACTAGGGAAGGGAGCTGTTCATGTGCTGGAAACATTAAGGAATGTCTGTAAGGCTTCATGTAGAAGACAGAATAAATGCAGGGCAAGCTTGCTCTGTGCTCATCATCAAAGAAGGAGAAGACTGCCTGTGAAATGAATGACCTCTAGCAGAAACCTACTGGTGCTTTTAAGCTCAAGGTGGTAGGGCTGAAGGTGAAAGTTAGCTTCAGGGCAGATGGTGGTGAAAAATGTTTATCTCTGTCTGGACCCCAAGCATTATGCAGGGTGCTAGAGCCCACAGGGACTGGTGAATACATCCCCCAAATTTCCTCCAGTTATGGTCCCTCAAGGACTCAGAGTCCCTGTGTGACTCTCCCTTATCCAACGAACCTCATTTTGGGGAAGGCAGGCATATTTTCTGCTTTATGTAGTTCTCTAGCTCATTATCTCCTGTGGTTAGGTATTAAGGACTCCCTTCCCTGGCTCCTAGTCTTGTAGAATTCTCTCTCTACGGGGCAGGCTGAGCCTCACATTCAGAAAGTAGGGGAAGTTAGGTAGAACTTCAAATAAGTGAAGAGAATTGAAGGATGCTAGAAAAATCTTCCATCACAATGTCCTTCCCCATGTTTTATCACCATTAGGTAACTAGCCTCCTGATTCTTAAAAGATTATATCTTTTTTGTTTGTTTGTTTGAGTTGAGTCACCTATGCAAAGGAAATACTGGATAATTAAAACCAGAAATCTTTATTAGCTACTGCCTCAGGAGCAATAACCATGTAGCATTTCAATTAGAACAGGGCTCCCTGGGAATGTGTGTGGGATAGAGAAGCTGATGGAGGTACTAGCAAGGGAAATAGTGAGGAAGGAGTCAGGAGCATGGAGGGAAACGAACAAGAGGAGGAGGAGGAGGAGGAGGAGGAAATCTCTGCCCACTGAAGACTGTCGTGGGGCCCCGGCCTGTCATTTGATGTTCTCTGTCACTCTTGTGAGAGGCAGAGGAGTGTAATGATTAAGAGTGTGGACTCTATAGAGCTAGACTTCTGGGTTCAGGAAGGTTCCTTCCTCCCTTGGGAACCCTCAGCAAATAATTTAACCCCTCTGTGTCCCACTTTCTTCCTATATAAAACAGGGATAATACGGTCCTTGTCTCAGAGGGTTGTTGTGAGGATTAAATAAGTTAGCACATATCAGGTACTTAGAACAGTACACGGCAGAGAGTAAATGTTAGTTGTTAGTATCTTTTCTATTTCACAAAGAAACTTAAAAGGTTAAGACCTCTACTCCTAGGAGCCACCAGGGAAGAAGTGAGGACTAATACATACCGAATGTCTAAACTCCAGATACTGTAGATAAAATATCTCATTTAAACGGCACATACTTATGGAATAGGTATTATCATCCCTATTTTGCAGGTGAGAAAAACTGAGTCTCAGAGAGGGTGAGAGCATGGCCCAAGGTCATATAGCTAAAAAGTGATAAAGTTAGCTATGGTATCCCATGAGATTACTTACACAGTTCTCTCTGGAAATAACAATGTGAACAAATGGTAAAGGCAGATTAAAAACAACTCCAGCATTAAATTTTTACAGTAGCTATATTCACAGAAAATGTGTACATCACCCTCATCTTCCTGACTCAATGTTCATACTGTTTTGGCAGACAGCAGACTTTTAGTCCAGAAAGGAAATATATGTATACATACATATGTGTATATGTGTGAATGTGTGTGTGTGAATAAACAGTAAATGAAACACACGTAAAGGGAAGGAAATAGTCCTGTCCATCATGTAAACGTACAAATGTAAATCATATAATGAAAGACAGGTGTAGAGTTGGAGCATTTTCAAGCGGGGTGTGCACAAGGAGGCTTTGTTTATTTATTACTTAATTAGAATAAGTCCCCTGAGTAGCCAATAGGTGAGACTGCTTTATGAATCCACTTTTTACAGCATGTAGATTTAGTTATAAAAGAAATTAAATGCTCAAAAGAGTAAAGATTTTTCAGACCAGTATGATTAGGTTTCAAGGTGTTGTTACAACCACCAGGAAGCAGTGATGATCAGTGAATTAATCTCAGCTATAAACAAGAATCCATAAAACGTCTCAAGAACAAACTTATTTCAGAAAAGAGGCTATGATATCCTATGATATTATTTATACATCTTTGGAAATAAAAATATACACAAATTGTTTAGACAGGTAAAAATTCACGCATTAAATGTTTATGGTAGTTGTACTCATTACAAAAATGCAGGTATAACTAAAATCCACAGGCAACTCTCCAAAGTTTCCTAAGTCAGCACTGCTAGGTATTTTTCCTGCTAAAACTTCTACCAGAACCATAGTTTATGAGGATTGATGGGAGTGTCTCTCCACTGTGCTTTAGCACCGTGGATGCTAACAAGAATAAATATCTATGCAAAAATTTGGGGGAGAAGCAAAGTGCCTGGATAACTTACTGTGCTAGGTAGAATTCTAACATAGCCTCCAATCAAGTAGCTCACTTGATTAAAAACCTAAAATTAAATGTAACCGAGTGAAGGGTTTTCCTAACGGCAGTGTACAAGGCCTTCCATGATTGGTGGTCTTTGTTCTTTACCAATTGGTTTATTTTAATAGATTTCTCAGGTAGAGTTTTATGAGTGGCCTCAGACAATTAAAGCTTCATTTTCCGGAAGGACAATCTTATACTCACCAGAAAACTACAGCCAGTATATTACTTTGTTAAACATTTGTTATGAAAGATCTTTGAGAAAATTCTGTACTAGGACCCAGGACACCCCTGATACAGCTATGCTATTATTTTTCTTTCTCAAGTCAACAAATGAGTTTCTTAAGCAAAGTAGGCCAACCATGGTGGATAGAACTTCCTGTAAGGTATACTTGGATTTGCTGAGAGAGAATGTACAACTCAGGCGAAACCTTGCCTGAAGCCTCTCTGTTTAAACACTTCGTATCTCACATAAGGGAAAAAAAATCAAAATGAAAAGAGGTTATAACTAATTAATTTCACAGTTGGCTTATAATTTTGCTTCAGAGAACATAATAAGAGGATCAGAGCATTTCTTCCCCTTGCTGGAACCAGGTCTTCCCGTAGAGACTTGGCTACAGGCTTATGGGCTCTTTCTCTGTCCTTTGGTTCTAATCACCAGGAGAGCAGTTCCAGTTCCATGCCCAGGATCACTTACTATTGAGGAGTCTTGCTTTTAGCTAGAGGGTTGAAGGGGGGGTGGGCAATATCTAAGTATTCTTTGAGCATTGAATTTGATGGGGTATAAAGGGTCTGCTACGGTCTGAATGATTGTGCCCTTCCAAAATTTCTGTTGAAATTATATTTCACTTGTATTGAAACTGAATCCCTAATACGTTGGTATTGAGTGGCCTTAGGGAGGTGACTAGGTAGTGAGGGTGGAGTCCTCATGAATGGGATTAGTGCCTTTATGAAAAAGAGGCCCGAGGGAGCTTGTTCATCCCTGCTACCGGGAGGGGACACACAGAAGGTGCCATGTGTGAAGAACAGGCCTTCCCCTAACTGTGAAGTTACTGGTACCTTCATCTTGGACTTCTCAGCCTCCAGAACTGTGAGCAGTAAATTTAGGCTGTTTACAAATTGCCCAGTTAAAATATTTTGTTATAGCAGCCCAAAGGGACTAAGACAGGGCCTTTGGAACATGCTAACCAATTTCTGCCTTTCATTATGATGAAAATCATCAAATATGGCCTGGCCAAGGGAAGAACAGTCCATAACATTTTGGTGCTGGTTTCCTAAAGTCTAAGTTTTTAATATCAAATATTTTAAGTGAAGAGCCAATTATACTTAAGACATCTTAGGTTCATACAAAGTATGGCAGTGAATACTCCATGTACTGCCTTAGATATTACTTTGAGTTATAGATCAGATTGAACAAACTCAACATAGATTATCTGTCACTTATACTCATAAAATACATTTACTGATGATTAAGAGTATTTTTATATATGGCAACATTGTGCTGTGTTGTGAAATAAAGTGTTGACAAAACGTACCTAAGTGTAACCATACATTTTGCTTCAGCTAACATTATGTGTCATTTGTCAACTGTGCTATTGTGCTGTTGTGTTACAAGAGCTCTTTACAAACCAGCTTAGCATCTTTGCATCGAGGTTGTATGCTCTAATTTAATTTTCTATTGAGCTTTGGAATTGTTGCAAGTTTCCATTCAGTGTTGGCTTCTCCAAAGATTTGATCATCTTTTAAAATATCTGTAAACCATATTGAAAATTTATATATTATATCTTTAAAATATAAGGATGGTCTGATTTTAAATGTATCCAATACAGTTAATAAAATTAGTAATTTAGAGTCATAGATAACTCCAAGTAAGTCAGCTAAAACTATAACAATTTGAACAGAGAATATAAGTTACTAATGGGCAGTGATATTTGGTGGCCAAGTCATTATAGCCATTGAATGTTTGGAGGAATCCAATGATATTCAAATTATCAAAGCAAGCATTTTGAAGAAATGAATGATGTGAAACAGCTGACAAGAGAGATACTTTAAACTGACATTATCCTTCACTTAAATGTAATAAAAATACAATAATAAGGCAAAAAACCAGAGTTTATATTTGGCTACAACATCAAGTTATTTAAAACTACGTATTTTTGAAAACAGTGAATTTAAATATTTTCTCAAACTGAGTTTTCTCTAAGGATTTTATATGCATGAACTCTATATAGATATCTAATTTTTTTCTAACATAAAAGCAATTTTTACAAATATTTTGAGGATTCAGGAAAAAAAAAACCCTAAAATGTTTAGATGACTAACGCTTAGCTGTACTAATGCTTTAGCTTGTACTAAAGACAAGCTGTACCCAAAACTACTTAAAAGTGTTAAAATTTAGAAGGTCTTAAAATAGAACTTGTAGAATTCCAATACTCAAAAAGTAAGATTCATCACCATGGGTGGTACCATTGAAAAAGAAGAAAAATAATTTGGAACTAATGATCAAATTGAAATTATTTTGCTGATGGTATAATCAAATATGTCTGATATTTTTGTGGTTTTAAAGACTGTATTTTCTCTTTGTACCTTTCTTCATCTTTTTTTTTTCTTTGTGGTAAAATATCCATACTATAAGATTTCCCATTTTAACAACTTTTAAGCTTGCAGGTCTGTGGCATTAAGTACGTTCACATTGTTATGCCACCATCACCATCAACTATCTCTAGAACTTTTCACCTTCCTCTGTACCCATGAATCACCAGCCTCCCATTGTCCCCTGCCCCTGGCAATGTCTATTCTGCTTTCTGTCTCTATAAATCTGACTATTCTCAAGTACCTCATGTAAGTGGAATCATAGAATATTTGTCTTTTTGTGACTGACTTATCTCTCTGTTATTTTATTAACATAAATGTATTTTATCTATTGTTAATTTTATCTAGACAGAAACTTGAAACATTGACAGAATTTTTTGGTTTACTGAATTACATTGCAATTGGTAAGATACTGTCCAAATATAAGTGATTTACTAAAATATGAGACATGATGTTTAAAATTAAAAACCCAATAAAACTGTTGCATCAATCTTAATTTCAGTTTTTGCAATATTTTTTTCTGTAATCATTGATTAAAATGTGTATTTATTAGTGATTTTAAATTAATTTGTATTAAATTTATTATTTTTCCATCTAAAGCAGAATTAATTGTTCATTATTATTATTTAGCACATGGATTAAACCTTATATACTGTCCTTCATTTGCTAAAAGACTGATGAATGATATAAAGGCATATCATTTAGAAAGTTCTGTTAGGGTGAATTAGCAGGTTTATTAGAACACAGATTTTTTCTTCTGAATTTTGGAGATTGGAAAAAACATAGGGCAAAATAGAAGAATACAGGGAAATACAGAGAAAGGGAAAATGGAAGGCTAAAAATCGCCACTAAATGCTACGTGTCAGACCTACAAAAACACAGGATTTAACACATTCTAATATAATGGCATATTCAGTGAATATAAGCAGGAGACAAAAATTCACAACTAAATATTTATGACGCCAGAAACTTTGTATATGCTGTATTTCATCCTTGTGACAAACTCTCTGAGGTACATAATTTCTCCATTTTTGCAGATGTCAAAACTGAAGGTCAGGAATGAGAAATTTGTCTAGGTCCCCAAACTAGTAAGTGGCAGAGCCCAAATTCCAACTCTGTCTATAGGGTTCCAAAACCCATGTTTTTCCCATTACACCAAATTGTGGCATACCTGGTAATTACTGACTCTGGAGGGTTTTAAAACTTTTTTTTTGTTTTTTTTTCTTAAAAATACATTATCGATAAAATTTTTGTCAATCTTATTCCCACTAGAAATTGATAAAACTTTTTTTTTGAAGATAGAGTTCAAAATCTGTATAAATATAAGAAGAAAACTAAGTTCTAGAAGAATAGGCATCTTGTTGGAGGTTTTCACATTGGAGAGGACATCCACATTCTGGGAATGGTTAGAAAAACCTAAGGACTGTTTCTCATTTGGAGATGTGCTTAGAAGCATCAGTAGTTTCTGGTGAAGTAAAGGTCTTTCAAAAGAAAGACAAATGAAAGGTACCATACAGGTGCAGTCAGATCACAGAGGACACAATAAGGTACCACTTCTTTGCCAATAACTCTGAAATAAGAAAAATAAAATTGCCTAATAAAGGTGGCATTTTATAATCAACCACAGTGGATTAAAGCAGAGTATAAAATGTTTCATTAAAGAGACAAAATAGCTATAGCTTGATTGCATATGTGGATACATCCAAATAAATAATGCGTCAATCAAAAGTGATACACGAGAGTTCTTGCTTTGGCACATTCTCACTTGATGTTATCAACTTTTTACATTTTTGTTAATCTAAAGTATGAAATTATCTCACACTGTTGTTTTAATTTACAGTTTTCTAATGACCAGTGATGTTGAACATCTTTCCCTATGATTGTCTTTGAGTTTTTCTCTTCCGTGAAAGGACAGTTCATATTTTATGCAAATATTCAACCTTCAACATCCAATCCTGTCAAAGTCCTCTAATGGATGTAAACGTTTGTGTGTAGATTCTCCTGAACTTTCTACACTGACAACATGGCAGAGACAGATATGCTTACAAAACCTATTTCCTCTTCTTCGCAGGCACATAGTCACACCACATTTCCCAGTCTCTCTCCCACCTGTTTGCCACGTCACCCACTGAATTCTAGAAAATGTATTGTGCACAGAAATGATGCTATACCTGTTCCATAAAACTTCTCACATATGAATTTCCATTTTCTTTTACCATTTGCCAGCTGATTGAAGGGGACTCTGAAGACCTAGAGGGAGTAACAGAGAACGTGGAAGGACCCTGGGTTCCTGAGCAATCTTGTGAAAGGCTGCCCAACCAGGGACTTGCACACCAGATTATAATTTAAGTGACAAACATATTGACTAAGCCACTGAGAATTCGAAGTTTATCTACCGTAAAAGATAAATGTTCCTATTAGCTAATCCACACTAACATATCATTTGTGATTCACGACTATTTCGTTTCTTCCTTTACAGTTCTTATATTGTTGATTTTTTCCCCTTTCTTACTGTGCCACATGGGGACTCTAGTTCCATGTTGAATAAAATTTTGACACAGGCCACCTTCATTTTGTTATTGAATTTCAAGGGTATGTTGAAGTTTCTCTGTGAAGTAGGTTTTTCATACATATACTTAATTAGGCTAAAATTTTTCCTTCAATTCCTAACATACTAAGAATATTTTACTATGAATCTGTATTGAATTTGGTCAAATGCTCATCTGCTTCTATTAGTATAATATATACTTTTGGCCTTTAATTTGTTAATGTAATAAATCACATAGTAGATTTTTCTAATGTTAAACCATCATACATTCCTGGGATAAATCCCCCTCTATTTGACATATTATTGCTGTCCAACCTTTTACATAATAGCCAATAAACCAATATTTGCCATATTGCTTTTATACCGTTATTGGTTATTATTTTTATTGCTAATATATATAGCCAATGTTTATTTAGTTTTACTTATATATGAATATTTTATCAATTTCTTTACTCACCATTACCTACTGCCTCTCCCTTTTTCCTTTGAGTTCAATTTTCTTATTTCTGAATTATTTTTTATCATAGTTCTTTCACAAAGTGTCAGCTAACAGCACAGTTTTTTAGTCTTTTTCTGAAAATGCCTTTATTTCATTCTTATTCTTGAATTTTAGATGCATATGTATAAAATTCTTTGGAGGCACTGTGTTCTATTCTGGCTTGTACTGTTTCTATTGAAACGTTTGGTGGAGGCTGCTCCTCCTTTTCCGTCTCTTCTTCCTCCTTGTCTTCCTCTTGTTTCCTTCCCGTTTTCTTCATGTCTTTGTCTTGGGTTCTTCTGGAGATCTTCTCCTTGTCTTTGGTGCTCTGCTTCACCAAAGACATTCTGTGTGGTGTGTCCAGCTGTGAGTTTCTTTTTACTTACCCTGCTTAGCATTCTTGCCTTTCATGAAGTCTGGACATGTTCCAGCTATTATTTATAAAAATACATTTTCCCCCATTCTTTTAGCGAGTTCTCTATATGAAAAGCTTATTAAATACAGGTTAAAGCTTACTTCTATGTCTCCAAGTCTCTCTTTGTTTTTGATATATCCATCTCTCTATGTAAATATTTACACACATACACACACGTATACTATATATTTGTATATGTATACTATATGTATATTTGAATGTACAGGTTGAGTATCCCTTATCTGAAATGCTTGGGACCAGAAATGTTTTAGATTCTGAGTTTTTTCAGATTTTTTAATATCTGCAGAATATACCAGTTTAGAGCATCCCTAATCCAAAAATTCAGAAACCAAAATGCTCCAATGAGCATTTCCTTTGAGCATCATGTCAGCACTCAAAAAAGTTTTAGATTTT
Organism: Cynocephalus volans; assembly: GCF_027409185.1. Taxonomy (NCBI): domain Eukaryota; kingdom Metazoa; phylum Chordata; class Mammalia; order Dermoptera; family Cynocephalidae; genus Cynocephalus; species Cynocephalus volans. The sequence goes on along the minus strand of NC_084471.1, from coordinate 24,689,731 downwards.
GGAGCATTTTGGATTTTGGATTTTTGGATTAGGGATGCTCAATTTGTATATACTATATATGTATATATAGTATGAGTATATATATATGCATATGTGTGTATATTCACATGTATGCATGTGTGCATATATAATTATTTAAGTATGTGTGAATTTAATTTATCTATAAATATATATAAGTTTAATTTTATATAATTAAATTAATTATATATTCATTATATATAACTTTTTGTTTTGATTTGTGTTTACTTGAAGGGCTAAGAGTTGATGCAATCATGTTCCTTAGTCAATGGCACATTATCTTCATCAGTGGGTATGCAATTTCTCTCTTAGTTGTTTAATTATCCCCCTTTATTCTTATTTCCCACTCACATTTCTCTTCCCCCATATATTATAATATATTAGAAATCTAATATATTTGTTAGTTACTTTAAAAATAAGTAATGTACTTTTGTGGGTATATATTTTAAATTACACAACTGTTATTGTACTGTTGCTTATTATATCTCTCACTTTTTATATTTAGCATTCTATTTTTTAAGATCTATATATGTTTGTGTGTATTCATATGGTTCACGGCTTCTAAATGCTGCATTTTATTTTATTTTATTATTATTATTTTTTTTTAAATTTTATTTTAAATGCTGCATTTTAATCCATCATGTGCAGCCATCGCATTTCACCAATTCATTCTTTGCTGTTGGAAACTCAGGGAATAGTCTTCTTGCTTTACGAACAATGCTCAAATAAACATTCTTTTTTTTTTTTCTTTGTGGTTATATATTTTTTTATTTTTATTTTTATTTTTAATTTTATTTTGTCGATATATATTGTGGCTGATTATTGTTGCCCATCACCAAAACCTCCCTCCCTCCTCCCTCCCCCCCTCCCCCCCAACAATGTCCTTTCTGTTTGCTTGTCGTATCAACTTCAAGTAATTGTGGTTGTTATATCTTCTTCCCCCCCTGGTTTTTTTTTTTTTTTTAATGTGTGTGTGTGAATTATATATTAATTTTTAGCTCCCACCAATAAGTGAGAACATGTGGTATTTCTCTTTCTGTGCCTGACTTGTTTCACTTAAAAAATAAACATTCTTTTAACATGGTTTTTATAGACCCATTTGAGAATTTCTCTGGGATATATACCTAGGAATGGAATTGATCGGTCACTGGATATACATTATACCTGAGCCTTAACCTCTTATATTTTACATCTTTTGCTTCATTCGGTTAATTTCATTAAATGTATCTTTCAGTTTGCATTGTACATATTTTAAAAGTTTCCGTATGTTATGATGTTTAGACGTCTTAAAGAGCCCTTTCTTGCTAGGGAGAGACTGCTTCTCCCAGGGCTAGCCAGTGCTCACAAATAGCAAAGGACTCAGCCAGGAGCATGCCCTATGTAAGCAAACTAACTGATCCAGAGCCATATATCCCCTATCTGGCCTATACACCACGGGAGCCAATATGCTTCTGCCTTAATCATTCCAGGGCCATGTACCAGCAACTAGGGACCACCACCCTATAGCTTGGAGCCCACAGGAAATATTCAAGCTAACCAATAATGGTTACTAAAGACTAGTAAGAGGGGTAGGGGTAGGAAGGGGGAAAGGATGGTCAATGAGTACAAAATTGTAGAGAGTTAGGATGAATAAGATTTAGCGTTGTATAGCAGTGTAGTGAGAATACAGTCAACAACAAATTACTGCATAATGTCAAGTAGCTAGTTGAGAGGATGTTGAATGCTCTCAGCACAAAGAGGTGACAAATATTTGAGGTGATGGATATGCTAAATACTCTGATATGATCACTGCACACTGTATAAATGTACCCAAATATCATATTGTGCTCCATAAATATGTATACAATATCATGAGTCAATTAAAAAATAAATTAAAATAAACAAAAATAGAATAAATTAAACCTAAATTAAAAGTAAATTAAAAATAAATTAATAAGTTAAAAATAAATTTAAAAATAAATTAAAAATAAATTTTCAGAGACTGAAGTAGATTAGAAGTTACCAGAAATGGGGATGGAGCTGGGGAGAGGAATAATGAGAAATTATTGCTTAATGGGTATAGAGTCTATGTTTAGGATGATGAAAAATTTTGGAAATAGAGGTAGTGGTCACACAGCATTGTGAATGTAATTAATCCCATGCAATTGTATATTTTAAAATGCTTAAAATGGAAATCCTTATGTTATGGAGAAAGAAAAGAATAGAACCTAAGAGGGCAAAATGGAACCCGTGAGGACAAATTGGAGCTTGGCTCTGTCTCTTGCCATCTCTCACTTCAGTGATACTGGTGATCTGCAGAGAAGCCTGTGTCCTTCCCCATAGAGTTGCACCCATACTTGGTTCTAGACTCAGGGAAGCCAAAGGAGGAAATCCAGTGGGTGCTGGAGAGCGGCAGGCCCAAGTGTTTCTCAGAACTGATAAGGTGGGTTAACAGATTAGTGACAACATGTGCAAACTGCCAGTGCCTGGTCTCCTGTACTGACTTTCAAAGTGTTAAAATGGCTGCTCCTTCATTTGTGCCTTCCAGTTTCTATGCCAATGTTCTTTGTGGCCTACTCCAACCCAGAAACACACAGAGAAAGGAATTGTGAGAAATGTAGCTCCAGCTTAGCTAGGTTGACATAGTATAAAGCTGCCATATTATGCTTGTTTAATTTGGTATATATACTCAGTGGACTACCACTCAGCCATAAAAAAGAATGAAATTCTGCCATTTGCAGCAACACGGATGAGTCTGGAGAAAATTATGTTAAGTGAAATAAGCCAGATAAGGAAAGAGAAATACCACATGTTCTCATGGATAACTGGATGCTAAGAGAGAATGAAAGAAAGAAAATAAAGAGAGAAACAAAGAAAAAGAAAAAGAGAAAGAAAGAAAAAGACCTAGACAATTCCTTGAACTTTCAGAATACTAGACATGGTGGTGAGGCAGTGGGGAGGAGTTTTGGGGAGGGATAGATTGGGTAAAAGGCATAAAGAAAAATCACCATATGTAATAATAATATTCTTATAATAAATAACGTTAAAAGGAAAAAAGAAAAAAAAAAAAACCAGAAATACCAGAAATAGACCACCACCACCACCAACAACAACAAAAAAAAAAAAAAAGAAAGAAAGAAAGAAAGAAAATGGAGGCCAGGTCTTAAAAATTCCAGAGCAAACAAAACACTTAGGCCTTAAAAACAGCCTTAATTTATCTTAAATTGCAAACATAAGCAAAAATCTACCTTGAGTCATAACTGCAAATATAAGTGACACTTAACTTGGCTCATTCTGCTAAATGCTTATGTCAGACAGAAATAAAACCTAACCTCAGGCAATCATAAGCAGTCAACTGACATTATTATGTGACTACGAACTTTCCAACAAGGCATCCAAATAAGGACAATTATGTAAATGCAAACCAGTCAAGTTTCTTTATTTTGCTTCTGCATTTCCCAATAAGTACCTGCCTTTGATGTCATTAAAACATTAAACCTCTTTTGGTCTGGTGTTCCCCAATTCATGAATTACTTCTTACTCAAATAAACTCTTTAAAATTTTATTATTCCTCAGATTTTTCTCCAACAATTTGAATGTATGTCCTTCCAGAGATGTTTTGCGTTTATTTCTCTTAGCACCTCTGAGGTATTTCCAGCCTGGGATTAATTTTTATGTAAAATTTTCACTAGGAGCTTTCCAGATCAATAATCCAAACTTAAAATGAGGTAGTTGACTAGTTAAGTTCTCAAGGAAGAGTCTATTTCCCCACTCTGAACCCAGGCTGAGAAGACAACCTACCCTTTTATTTTCCTATGCCAATGGCAGATTATTTTTAGTCCATATTTATCTTTAGATTGTTATTTAGAGTGGAGTTCTTCTAGGGTCCAGACTATGTGGGTAGTCTCTGTTCCAACTCCCTATCTGGAAGGGACAGAAGACCTTGTTTCCTGACACCCAGTGGTTGTTGAAACACAAGCCTCTAGATTACCTAGAGGGCACTCCCCCCCCCACCCCCCAGTAGACAGAGTCAGATCTGGGATTTACTGCTTTGAGTTTCAGTTCTGTATTAGTCTCTGTTGCCTGCAGAACTATTTTTCTTTCTAACTCAGCATTGCATTAAACAAATACATTGTGTCTACATTTTTTTGTTTGGCTGGCTGGAATGGGTATCTGAACCTTCCACCTTGGTGTTACAACACAGTGCTCTAACCAACTGAGCTATCCAGCCAGCCCCTAAATTTTTCAGATGTTTTCAATGGTTGTTTTCAGGTTAACTATTCTGCCATCTTGCTTGAATAGGAAGACCATCGTTTTTGCAACCAAGAACTTAAATGCAGAAGACTTTTTTTGCAAGTGGAGGGTGCTTTAACAAATTCAGATGTACAGGAAACAAATTTATAAATATACAAAACAGATCGACTACAGAGAGTAATTTGCATAACAAAAGGATTCACTGTAGGGTTACTTAACATAGCTAGGATCTCCAAGTGTATTTAGAGCACCTAGGAAAGTGTGTATTGTACAAATCTGTGGCACATGTAGTTAAAGAAATGCTGGGATGAATCCTTTTGTAATGCAGAAGATCTTTTTTGTAATGTGAGTGATCACTCTCTAATTTACAAGTTTGTAAGTTTGGGTCTTCGTGCATCTGGGTTTTCTCATTTGGCATTAATAACAGAGATCTAGAAAAAGTCATTTATATAGAGATTTCAGGTTTAACTCTCCTGAATATGTTTTTTCTGTTTTTCTACAAACTTTTTGAAGTACCCTCATATTAACATCGAATAATCAAAACAATCTGCATATTTAAAGAATGGAAACATGAGGTTCTGTGATTGTTAAACAGGTGCATTTCTACATAATTTTCCATGGGCCTTGTAACTAGAAATATGTTGAAGATATATTTGCCACATAATGATTGATTTTTTTTGATACATTTACTTAAGTACACAGTAAAAAACATCTTGACCAGAAACATGCGTGCTAATACACTGTGCTCAACATTAGTTACTGAATCATGACTACTAGATTGTTATTAGGTGGCATGTACGTGGATTTCCCTCACCATGTATTGGAAGACCAGTACTACAAGCACTAAATAGAATAGAAATATTTTCCACTTTCATCCAAATTGAGTATGATGATCAAAAAGCTCCTCTCATTGTCTTCATGATCTGTTTCTAGAGTCTTATTCTGATACCTCATTAAATATTTTAATAGGGTAGCATATGTATTATATAAGTTCTAAAGAAAACAGGCAGCCAATTTTATACTAATGTTTGTCTGGTTAAAAAATAAATTGCTCTGGTTCTCAACGTTGGCTAGACATTGGAATCACCAGGGGAGCTTTAAAAAATACTGATGCCTGGCTCCCAAGCTAGATATTTCGATGTAATTGCTCTAGGGTGCAGTCTGCCATTGGGATTCTAATGTATAGCCAGAGTAAAAACCACTCATACCATCAAAACTCAATGACTCAAACTCACTTAATCAGAACTCTCAATTAACTGGCATTGGGGAATGGGGGGGGGGCTGGGTTGTAGAACTGAATTCTTTCTTAAAAGAGAGCGAAAATCATTTATTTTTAGGCATTTATTCTAAAATCTGGTTTTGAGCATGATTTGAAAGGAAGTTCCGTATATCCCAAACTTCTGCATTTACAATACTGAACAAAGATAGTGTCACAGAACAGTGACCTTGAGGTACCACGATTCCACTGATTATAAATAAAAAAGATTTAAGTCTGTTTTACTCTACTTATTATTAGGTGGTTGACTCATATACGAGGATGGTTACAAAATAATACATTGAACGGGTGGGATTCATGGTTGTAATTACAGGCAACTCCCCCCACCTGCCCCTTCCCCCAGCTATTATTTCAAATTTACTCAGTGGGGCTAGTTTCTCCCTGACTCTGGATAAAAACTTGGGCAGTTTTATTCACAATTAGGTTAAACAAAAAAATTACTGTGCTCACTTCTTTAGATAGAAAAACAATCTTGATTCAGTAATCAAAAATGTTCATCCCATGCAATAGTGAAATCTCCAGTCTTGATTAAAAGTTGAGGCCTCTCCCCTTTCCTCCTTCTACCTTTGCAAGGGGGAACCTATAATCAGGGATGGGGTGTGTCTGTGATCTGCTCTCTGTCCTTCACCTGGCACTTCTTAGCACCAGCCTCCCTGCACTTTACATCTCAGCAATATCAAAAGCTTCGTGTTCCCTCAGCCCACCACACTGCTTCACACATCTGTCCAGCTAGCCGTTCACTCCATCTGGACTACCCTGTCCCTTGTTCACCCTAGAGACTCTTATCTGTTCTTCAAAACCGGTTCAGACATCTTTCTAGCCTCAGTTCTCTCCTTTATTCAGCTACAGCCAAGACTGTAGGAAGGAAGAAGTCAGAAACAATACTGTGGAATCTATTAAACACTGATCTGAGAGCCTACCATGTGTTGATCAAAGTCAGAGGTCCTCAGATATCATGTATCCAAGCACTTCATTTTCCAGATGAGGAAACTAGTGAGGTTAAATGACTTGCTAAACAGTTTCATGGCTGCTCAGGGGACTGCATGGAACTTCTAGAATATTATACTGCTGTCTTTAATATAGAGTGGACTATTCCACTAGATTAAAAAGATGGTTGACTCCATGGATGACAAATTTGTGCCAAAGAACCATGACTCACCCCTATAGGATGCCAGACAACCCATGGCACGGTGCAAAGAGCACGGAGACTGCAGTCAGACAGGCTTGTGTCTGCACGTCTCATGTTGGCCTTGGGCAGTTTAGTTAACTTCTTCAAGCTGCAGGTTTCCCATATGCAAAGCAGAAAATTAATACTAATCTTGCCTTCTTAAAAGTGTATTGTTAGCAATAAATATGATTATACAGGAGATATACTTTACCGTATAATCTCCGAAGTGATTTAAAAATGTAAAATGTTATAATTATTGCTATAGCTACTCTAGAATACACATACATCAAAAGATTTATGGGCTTTCACATATATTTTGCAGAATAATCAAGGAATAAGTTGTTAACCTTTTCAGAAGTAACAAAGAAAAAAATCTGGCCTTAATGTTTATACAAAAAATATTTATAATTCAGAACTGTGTCCAATGTCATTTGTTGTACTTACCCTTATCTAAGTGGATTACTTAATTTAAAAAAATGATTAATATATCAAAAGCAATTAGAACAGCGATTTCCACATAATAGAAATTCAATAAGCATTTGTTGTTGTTGTTTATATCCTCATACTTTTCTATTCCTCCTGCAATTATGAAAAGCTGAACATAACTCTCTAGACTCTGAATTTCGTTCTCTATTGTTTGAATGACAAAGGTCATCAGTGAGTAATAATTCAAGCATTGTTTTTTATCACTGGGAAGAACAAGGTGTTGCTTTAGGGAGTAAAAGCATTTGGGAAGGGTTGTTTGTAACAGGTGCTATAAATTCAAGGGACAGTGTGGTTTTTAAATGCACGCATATATTTTGCATTTATTCCCACTTAGCTTCTGTTATAAAAGTTCTGAGACATTCTCCAGGCTTTATTCTGTTTATGGATCCAGATGTCAGGGAGATGACAAGGCCAAGATGACATTCTCCAGGCTTTATTCTGTTTATGGATCCAGATGTCAGGGAGATGACAAGGCCAAGGGTTAGAGAGAAAATTCTGTCACTAAATTGGAAATTATAAGCCTTCTCCTGCTGAATTAATTCCTTCTTCAATTTCAGAATATGGCCACCTATGAAGGTTATTTTACTCCAATAAAAAGAATCCTTGGATGAGGAACAAAATAACCATATCTGTACAAAAGGATAAGAGGATCTAAGTAATGTACAAATTTTTTCCTGTAGTCTCCAATTGCTCATTATCCAAGGCAGCTCAGAAATGACTAAATGGCTCCCTTTTCATGGTGGGGACAGCTACTTTTATGTTATACACTTGTTTCAGTATGAACTTATTGTTTTTCACAGAACAATTAGAAGAGGTGCAGCCAGGGGATTTTTATAACTCCTCTAACAAACACTAAATTATATTTTATCTTTAAAAGGGACTATGGGTACCCTTGATTGCAACCGAGTTCATTAATATAAATATTTTTTGGCAGCAGACAGAAAATAATATAAAGAAATCAGAGAAAAATCCAAACTGGGAGTTGTAGTTATTACTTGTGCTCAATAAATCAAACCTACTTGCAAATATGCATAATTATTTTTTAATAAAAAAGAAATAAATGGTCTTTCTGGCTTAAACAACTATAGGTAATTATATTAAAAGTGACATGACAGTAGGCTGCTGTGTACTGATTCCTGCTGCTTCTCTTCCAAGGTGGGATTATCCAAACTGAAAAAGAAAATCCCCATTTCCCCAGCAAGGTACAGGTTATACAAAACAGAGATCTGTCACCGACATGGCAACTATCCAATGAGACCACCTTCTGCTATTTGCTCCCATCCTGAACCACATGCTGTATATTAAATAAAAGGCTCAACTTTGTTTCCACTGGGGGAGGGCTTACCACCCTTCCCACTCTTCACCAAGGAGAAGAGGCAGGCGGTGATCAGGTAGAGGAAATTGCCTGGGCTGGCGTTGGACATCAGTGCCAAGAGGTTGCCTGAGTAGGAAGGTGAATTGCTCACACTTTGGAAACCAGGTTCCTTTCTCCCCAGGCATGCCTTCCACAGCACAACCTACAGTGAAGTACTTGTCAAGGTAAGCAGTGGGGGAAGGTGATCATCGTCTACAGACGGTCGTTAATAAAACATGGAGTAGATGAAGGCTCTTCATTAGGAACCTAACAGTGCATAAGAAGAATATTCTTTCAATATTGGGCAAGAAACCCAGAAGCGAGAGATGTACTTAATCTTCAACAGAAGTTCTGGGAAAAGGCAGCTTTAAACATGAATGGAGTTAAGTTCAAAAGAAGATTGACTGAAGGGACACTGGGATCATTGTGAAAAGAGTCTGGATTTGAATAGACTCAGGCTTGAGTTCTGGCTCTACCGTGTTCTAAATGTGTGAACTGCTTGAGTTCCTCCTCGTCCTTTGTTGTAAAATGGGAATGTGTAGGGTAAATGCTGGACATACCCCTATTCCCCCTCCCCGTGCATACCAAAGTTCCCCTCCCCCCTGGGAGACCACCTGTGGCCAAGGTAGTTACCCAAGGAAAGGCACATCCCCTTTAAGGCAGAGGACTGGAAGGAGCAGGGACCCTAAGGAAATGAACAAGCACTCTGGCGCCAGGAGAGTAGCTAGCAGATTAACTTATCTGCTCGGTCAGATCTCCCACCCGCTGTAAGCTATGTGAGCAGGGTGAGGGTCTGCACGTAAGCCCGAGAATGATTGACTCTATTCTGTTCACTGTATAACTGATGTATGTACCCTGCGGTGGCACAGATACCCGACTGACCCGCTGCTGCCATCAGTGAGTCTCGTAAGCCTAATAAACTAAGTCTAAAGTCTCTACTTGTTGGACCACCAGGTGAGTTCTTTCGAATATGCAAACATTACATGAGTGCCCCTCAGATTTGGGGCTCCCACATTACAGAATGATAACACCTATTTCACTGGACTACGAGGAAACAGTGATCTGAGATATGTGAAAACTTTGTCAACTATAAAGCACTGTTAAAAGGCTTCAGGCAAGTAACAGGAATTTATCTGGTCTCCTGCCTTGGGGGACAGTCAGGGAACTGTAATTTGTTCCCAGTTCTAACATTTGCTTCCCCAGGTCCCCAAAGAGGGGCTTTTCTACTAGATCTCGCAATTACTGTTTTGTGAGGTCGGGTAACTGTGGTTGTCTTCCTGGGCACACTCCTGAGAGCACCGGCACATCATCTGTGTGGCTGCAAGTACTGTGCAGCAGTCTGCTCTGCTTCCGGGAAGTTGTGCAGTGGCCACGTAACACGGTCTGGCCAGAGAGGCGTGACCCTGAGTCTGCTGGAAAGTTTCTGGAAAAGCTTTTGATTTCCTGACAAAGGGAACATATATCTCTGTCATGGCTCCCTTTCCCCTTCCTCCATCTGTGAATGCAGATGTGATGCTTGCAGCAGCTGTAGTCACCTTGCAGCCATGAGGTAGAAAACAAGAAAGCACCATCACACTCAGTAAAGCAGAGCAAAAAGACAGAAAGTCCTTTGACCTAAATGGCACTACTAACAAGTGTCCAATCACAGGCCTCTTATCCATCCACGTCACTATGGTTTAAACCGCTGCTGGTCAGCTTCCAGTTACTTGAAGCTGAGAGCATCTTAACTGATCCCCAAATAAGAACATTGCCCTAGTAACAAAACAGAGCTTGGTTACCTGTGGCATCATTCAAAAGCTGAATCCTTATCAAATTTAGTCCTAATTGTGCTCTTTATGCCCACAGTCCAGCATGCCCTTTGTCTGCAGCTACAATTCCCTAAAAGTCTGCATTTACTCCAACCTAGCCATGTGGCAGAGGCAAAAGGTCAGGACCATCAATCCCTCATGGGGCTTGTAACTTACAGTTGGCTGAGGACTGCTTCTAGTTAGCATGTATTCTATTGCAACTTGAGGTTCCTTTAACAAATACTAGGTTGTAACATTTAAAACTGATACCATAGCTACTGTTTCAAGAATCTTGTGGTATTCATTTCCTAAGGTTGCTGTACAAATGACCACAAACTGGGTTGCTTAAAACAGAAATTTATTCTCCTGAAGTTCTGGAGGCCAGAAGTCCAAAGTCAAGGTGTCAGCAGGGCCACATTTCCTCCAAAGGCTCTAGGGGAAAATCCTTCCTTGCCTTTTCCAGCTTCTGGTGGCTCCAGGTGTTCCTTGGCTTGTGGCAGCATAGCTCCAATCTCTGCTGATTGTTTTCACATGGCCTTCTCTTCTGTGTCTTCTCCTTTGTCTGTGTCTTTTCTTTTCTTTTCTTTTTTTTTTGTCTTTTTCGTGACCGGCACTCAGCCAGGGAGTGCACCGGCCATTCCTATATAGGATCCGAACCTGCGGCAGGAGTGTTGCTGCGCTCCCAGCACCGCACTCTCCTGAGTGCCCCACGGGCTCGGCCCTGTGTCTTTTCTTTTAAAGACACTTACTCTATTTAGTGCCTACCCAGATAATCCAGGATGATCTTATCTTGAGTCCTTAACTTAATTAGATTTAAAAAGACTTTTTCCAAATAAGGTACATTCACAGGTACCAGGTGAACATATCTTTTGGGAGGCTGCTGTTTAACCTACTACAATTATTTTCCTTCCTATTCTAGAAACATTATTCCTCTTGCTTTATTTTTCTTTGTTGGATCTCATTAACTTTGAATTTTTTTAACCCATGTGACTAAATGCTTATGGCAACTTAAGTTTGGTATTGGATAAGAATTTAAAGTTGTTTCTGGAAATATGTATTTTATTTCATATTTCAAGTAAAGAATTATTTTTCTTATCACATTCTATTCTTTGTGTCTCAGGTTAGAGTAAAAAATAGATGACTTAGGTAAGTGCCTCATGGTAGTAAAACATTTACCAGCTTTAATATCACCCAAGCAAAACATTTCTTATGATTTATTAACCACAAGCTTTGACATAGACTAGGTTATTATTATTATTTTGGGGGGATGAATTACTTTCTACCCAGGTTAATGGTTTTTAACCCTGCTTATGCATTGTAATCACCTGGGGACTTTAAAAAAATGCATGCCTAGGACCCACTTCTTCCAACTGAATACAAATATCTGGGGTGGGCCTGGGCATCCATACTGTTTTAAAGCCTCCAAAGGGATTCTTACATATAGTGAAGATTAAAAACTGACCTAGACTCTTATTAATAGTTGCCTTCTTCAGCATTCATTTAGTCTATAAAGTATTTTTTAATGTGTAAGCCTTTGTGGGAAATATAAGGATATGTAAGACATGCAGGTTTATAGTTGAGTAGTCTTGGCATATAATATTTTGTGTTATGTGCTATTTATACTACAGGGTGTCAGAGGCAAATATCTGTAGAGAATTTATCTTCTGGTCACTCTGAAAAAATCAAATCAATTCAAAAGTAACTTGTATCATTACTGCTTTAGTTCTTCCACACACACACACACGCACACACACACACACACATTGCTGGTAATAATCAGAGCAAAAAAAGACTCCTATGGTCAACAACGTAAGATTATAACCTTTACAAAGTTAGGAGCTTTTTAATGTATCTTAGATCCCCCTTCCACAGAGCAGAAATCAACATATGCTTTTTAAAAAATCACTACTAGTAGTGTGATCCCTATTAGTAGGAAAAGCATGAGCAGTAAGGTTGCTTATGCCCTAGAGAAGTGCTGAGGACTGGATATTCCCTTGGCGTCTGTTATTTGGGAAGAACCTCAGGGGCTGAGTCAACACTGGCGGGCGTGAAAGGGAGGAAGACTGGGGTTGGGGAGAGGACCTGGCGGCCTATTAGCAGCTGCTTTGTGAGCGCCCACTGCAGACACAGCTGCCGTTGCTGCTCATTTAGATGTTCACAAACACCTCAGTGACAAGCAGGCCACCTGGAGCCCTGCGGTCACACAAAGCAGCAAGAAAAGAAGAACGAAGTTTGTTCGGAAGACTGCACACAAGAGAGGGTCAGGGCAGAAAGCTGATTAGTGTTTGGAGTCCACAGTTGTGGGTCAGTTTTCAGGAAAAGAGAGTTAAGCACTTTCAAAAGTTGTAGAGTCACAGAAATGTGAGGTCTTGTCAATGAAAGAAAGGCAGAAGGAGGGGACCTGGAGGAGAACAAAATATTAAGCAAATATTTAAAAAACTACAATTGTGATAGGAATCAGGTTGTATTTATTCATTTGTACATTGATCAAATATTTATTAAACATGTTTTGTGTGTTCCGGGTATTGGGCATGCAGAGGTGAGCATGTGTTCTAGTGAGGGACACTAGCCATTAACAAATAGATGAGAGATTCAGGGCTATAAAAACAAACAACAGACAAACACACATTTAAGGTAATATGACAGAAACTGATGGAGGATGGGGAGATGCTACTTTACTATGGGTGGTGAGGAAGACCTTGACAAAGCGACGTTTGAGCTGAGATCAGGTGGAAGGAGAGAGATGCAGATGTGCATTTATGATGCAGGCAAAGGGAACAACGATGCAGTGGCCCTGAGGTAGGAGCACTTTTGGAGTTTGCAAAGAATCAGATAATGTCCTGTCTGCAACCGGAGCAAGGACTTACCAGGAAGAAGCAGAAAAGGCAACCAGGTCGATGACAAGCAAGCGACCACAGCTGGGCTGCTGGAATGGTAAGGTTTCATGTCTTTCTGTTATGGTCTGAAAAGGATGGAGGTCCCACTGGGTAAGCTGCTCAGGGCACATCTGGATACAGACAGCCTGTGGCCTCTGATAGTGGCTCTCCCATCCTCCCAGCTGCAATGATGTCCTGCGCTGGCTTTGCTTTGAGTATTCCGATCACACAGTGCCTGCACCTCCACTCCCCAGGGGTGGTTTTGACAGTTTCGCTACATGCACAGTGATTTTAAAGCAGGAGATCCATGAGGGACTGCAGCAGCATAAGTCAGTAATGTCAGTGCCTGACAACCACCATGACTGGAAAAGTGAGATCTGGGAAATGACTTCATTTATCCTGTCATATCCTGACAGAATCTGAGGTCTCTTTTGGTACATGAATGTGATATCATCTTATATCTATGGAAATGAAAACGAATGGGAGTTTTTTTTTCTCCTAAGCTAAAGGATAATATTAACTCAAGATCTAAACTCTGTTTTACTCATTTGTGCACTTGAGTAAAGTGCCCTGCTTACACCATATTTCACTGATTCTAAAACACAGGTTTTTTTCCTCATTGTGGTGCCTCACAATTGCTGTGACACAGCTGTCACAGCCTATGTACACACACTTGGTCATAACTGTTCATGTGTTGAGTATAATCAGCATTTGAACTGTGTTTGAAAAGATTACATTATAATTTGGTATTAATATGAACTTGTTACTGAAAAAGTTACAAATAGAGTAGCAAGAGGGTTATTTGATATTTGAGAAGCAAATATCTGCATTGGAGAAGAGACTGCAATTACATATTTTCTTTAAAGCAGTGACCATGAGCATTATGGGACTGAAGGACGGAAGATACCCACAAACACATGAAGCCACCATACGTTTTGTTCCTGTGATAGATGGAAGAAAGCAAGGCATATTACATGTCAAGGAACTCAGCAAAGGCATGGGGAATTGACTAAGCCACTAAATGAAAGAAATATTAAAGCTGTGCAAGGCTCTTGTGATGGGTTTATGTATTGGACAGAATCACCATATGGCACCACATCATAGTTTAATTGGCAGCATTTTTTTCTTTTTTTAGGGATGCATAAAATAACGGTGCATCTTATAATAGATGGTATTTTAGATTCCATGAAATAGAGTGGAACACAGTGGATGTTTTTGTCTTTAGATGACTAAAGCTGTGCAAATACTAGAACCAGCATATCCCATTGTGTTCAAAATGTCTCTGCACACACATTACCAAAGATCTGTGCACTTGAAAACTTATATGTACCATTGTGTCTCAAGCCTATGGCAGACTGGCTCAAACATTCTTAGGGCAATTTGATACCCTTGGTTGGTGAGCTGAATTTATTCAAAAGCATCTAAATACTTAGATAACTATGGAACACAGGCAGACAATTGTAAAATAAATGTTCTTAATGAAAAATAAGGTAACTTTGCTCAAGTAATTATTTTAAATTCCATTTAAGGAGTACACAGTGTTTTAATGTCTGACTTTGAAAATCAGGACTAAAGGGCCTGAGGCTTTTTCCTGTAAGGTGCTCTCAGATCAGTGTGAAAAGCAGACTGGGAGGAGAGTCAGCTGGAAATAGATGAAATAATTCACACCCCTGCTGTGGGCAAGTTGTCAATCAGTATGTGTGAAGCCTGCACCATTTAAAAAAATTTTTAAAAAAAAAATTTTTAGGGCCCATGGTCATTTTCCTATATCTACTCAAGGATACCGTCTTAAAGATGTAGTCAAGTTCTTGACAAATAGCAGGCCAATAGCCAGGACGTGCTGCCCAGCATGTGCTAGTGGAGCAAGACCACACCTCCATGTCCCAAACCCCAGGCCGACAGTTTGTTGTAACAGCAGGTTGTAAAGAGAAAAGCTTCTGCATGAAAGGATAGCCTTTATGTAGGTGCACAGTGCGGAAATGTTTTTTGGCCACATGTTGTTTTTTCTCAGCCATGGATCATGTGTTTTCAATGCAAAGAGTGGAAATGCTACATACTCCTATATGGAATTGCTTCTAGACATTTCTACTTGAAATGAGTGATAGGTAGTTCAATTTACCATGCCCAAATGAAATTCTTGATTTCTCCCCCCAAAATCTTCCCTCTCAAATATTTGCAATCTCAAGAAATAGCTTAGGCCAAAAATCTTTGACTTGTCCTTAACTCTCTTAAAATTGATACCTGTTTCATCAGCTCTGTCTTCACCGTGAATCCTGGATCAGATACTCTCACCTTCACCACAACCACTTTGGTACAAAGCACCACCGTCTCTTGCCCCAGCTACTGGGAGAGTCTCTCAGTTGAACTTTCTCCCACTCCCCTCCCCAGGTCTGTTCTTCCATGGCAGCCATAGTGAGCCTTTAGAGCACAGACTAAACATGTTTCTCTCCCCCTCAGAACCCCTCTGCTGGCCCATGCTCACACTTGGAATATTACTCAGCCCCTCCCCATGGCTTACTATACCTGATCCTTGGCTACCTCTTCGACTTCCTTTTCTACCAGCCTTTCCTGGAGAGCCTTTTGCTCACACTTTGATGCCACACAGGCTTTCTTGCTGTTTTCCTAACAGGCTAAGCATGGTCCCACGTCAAGGTATTTGCCCCTGCTGTTCCCTCAGCCTGGAATGCTGATCTTTGCATGGCCGACCCCCACATTTCATTCAGATCTCTGCCCACATTGACAACTCCTCGAAGGAGTTGTTCCTGATCCCTCTCCTGAAGACCTAGTCACTTTGTATTCTCTTACCATGCTTTGTTTCTTCACAGTATGTGCCTTTATCTGACACCACATTACAGACGTGCCTGTTACTGGTTTGCTGTCTGTCTCCCCCTTTAGAATGTAAGCTGCATGAGAACTGGGCCTTTTTCTGTTTATTTTGTTTCCTACTGCATTTCTAGAGCCTCTAACAGTGCCTGGTGTACATGTAGTGGATTGAATTATGTCCTCCCAAAACTATTGAGGCTTGAATTGTGTCCCCCAAGTTTTATGTATTAGAAACTTAGCCCCCACTGTGACTGTTAAGAGGGTGGGAAATCCTATCATGGTAATTGAAAGGTGGAGCCTTGAGGACGTGATTGGATTGCAGGACCATGCAGTAGTGGATGGATGAAAAAATGGTGGTCAGGGGCCTGCTTCTGAGGGTTTTAAAAGAAGAGCACATGAGAGTCTGTCTTTCTCTTTCTATTGCCCCTCTGTTTCCACCATCTTGCAATGTGACGCCCCTGGATCACTGTCACCACCACCAGATGGACTTTGGACTTCCCAGCCTCAGAAACTGTAAGCAATAAATTTCATTTTCTTTACTAATTACCCGGTTCCAACTATTTTGTTATAGCAGCACAAAAACGGACTAATACAGTAGGTGTTCAATAAATATTTTCATTCAGTATAAATACTGCATATACTTCTTTAAATGTCATACCCCAGAGGTCTGCCTTTCAGCTTAAGTGTTCTGCTTGACACGCTAGGCCCCCTCTGCTGATGGCGGCACCCAGAGATGGCGAGGGGATGGTGTGCGGGTCACACAGGCGGCTGCCACTCCTAGACTTTCTGCTGTCAAGTAGGTGACGTTCGTCTCTGAGGACCCTGCCTCCCATGGCTCCTTCTGTGCCTTTCTTTCCCACTCTTCCCCAGCAGCAATTCAGCACCTGCTTTGTGACGTGCACTGGGGGTGGACAGCAGCTGAGCTCTCTGAAGTCGGGTGCTCAAGGAGTTTGATGTCTGGTGGGGTGAGGGATGAACCCAAATAGATATGAGGGTTGTTGCACAGGTGAAGTATCTTGCCCCAGAGGAAGTAAGGAACCAGAACTTGGATTTGGCTCATCTAACTGAGTCCAACCTCTTTTCTCTCTGCCACCTTGCAGCCACCCAAGCCTGCTTCCCTCTGGCGCTTCTCTGTAGTTCTAACTCTGTCCTAAGTCGTCCTCCCCTTTCTCCACATTCAGAGCACCAAACCCTGCACTGCTTGGTGAAGTTACACAGCAGCTGGTTATTTGATCGCAGGAGTTCACAGTCAGTGAGAGTGACTAATAGACTCAGTTCTGTCCGGGGGCATCTGCACCGAAACCTGCTCTTCTCTGCTGCAGCCAGTCACAAGGAGCTACAGAGATGGGGACGATCTGCTTCTCTATTTTTGGGGACTGTGGGAGAAAGGATACCACCTGGGGTCTGCTTAATTTGAGTCTTTCCACCTCACTCCACCTCTTAGACTTCCAAGGGCCAAGGCATGAAGTAGGTCAGGGCACGGACTTTTCTCCTTCTTAAGTATAACTTCTGAAGCAAGTCAGTATTTCATTTTTGGCATTTGAGAGGTGGTAAAAAAGGCACCCTCTCTGTCTCATCTCTCCCCACCCCCCATATAATGTGGTAATACAGGCTCATTTATAGCAGTTCATCTCATAAATGGCATTCTTGTTTATCTTGAGCAACATGCGTTATGCAGCAGCCGCCACGAGGAAGAAATGAAACCATCTAAGGCAGCCATCGTGGCTTACACTGTTGGAAAATGTCTCTGGAAGGCTAGAGCATGTGGGAAGAGGCTGTGGGGCTCATCCTGTTGCAAGATGTGTCTCTGTTTCATGAGCAGCCTGTGCAGCTCCTTTTTTGGTGCAAGAACTTGTGAATGCAAAATAGGAACTGGTGTCTTTTCTCATCAAAACTCAACCAGTTCTCTTCAGACACCACTTCATCTACAAAATGGGAGTGGCAATGGCGCCCATCTCATGGGGTTAAGGTGAGATGAAAAATGTCAATACACATTAAGCACCTAGAACTCTGCTCCACACATAAGTAGGTCAACCGGCAAATATTTATTTGCCACCTCCAGTGTGTCAGGAACTGTTCTAGGAGCTGGGGATACAAGAGTGTACAAAACATGCCTATGCCCGATGTGGCTGACAGAGGTTAACAAACACGATAACAAAGGCATGGTCAGGATTCGAATCGTGGTGGTCCAGCTCCAGAGCCCTCAGTCTCCTCTGTGACTCCACAGTGCTTCTTCACTGAGAAAGAGAACACGAGTAATAAACTTGAGATGATGTGTGAACTGGGAGCCTGGATCTCAGGAACGAAGCCTGCACTTGAAGGTGCTAGTTGACACCTTTCCCTAAGTGTTGTCCAAGAACATGGCATCGGGAAAAGAAGGTCTGAGGACAGAATCTGGAGGCAGATTGACATTTAATAAAGGGGAAGATGAAGGAGGGGGTACGGAAACTCCTATTATTGTTATTTTTACTATTATTCCCTGTTCTTGTTTATTCCTTGTTTGAGCAAGACATAAAAATGATTTTCCATTAGACAAATACTTTAGAATTTAATTTTCTAAAATAATTTAATTTGATGGTCAATGAATTCAACCATTTTCCCAGCTTTTTACAGATCTTGCAATTCCATTCTCATACAGTGTGTTTATCATCCAGGTCATTATTCTCTAGTTACTGAATGTTGGTTGGGGTTCCTGTCTCCAAATTTTCCATACCCGTAAGCCCCCTTGGGTAGTATTCTATCCAGGTCTTTATTCCTGGGGGTCTCCAGAAATCATTTTAGATTTTCTGAGATTTAATTTCACATATTCTGATTGGGGGCTTGTAAACAACAAGATTATCCATAATTCCAAAATTTTATCTTCTATCTTCTTTTCTCTAATCAAAAACTTTTGTGGTGGATTGATTGCATTAAAGGCCCCAATGCTTCATCCTTCCCTGCATCTAAGCCATTTACTACGTGAATCTGCAGGTCCTCCTGTCAAGGGTAGCTATATCCTCCCCTCTCAAATTGATTCTGAGTTTTCCATGTAGCTTCTTTTGGTCAATTGTTTGCAGATATGATGCAAGTAAAGCCTTAAAAAAGAGTGTGTACATTTTTGTTTCTTATGTTTTTTTTTTTCACAATTACTATGTAGTAGATTTTTTAAAAGACAAATATCCTATTAATATTCTGAGATATTTATTTCATAAAAGCTATCTATAAAAAGGTAAGAAATACTCTACTAGAGGATGTGTGTACTTAAAAGGGCACTGTTATTAAAATTAATCTAATTGGTGGAATGCTCAGTAGAGAGTTTTCCCCATTTCATTCAATAGTTTTATAGTGTTTGACCGAATAACTACAAAAACAAAACTCTCCTGACTTGTTATTTATTAGGTTAATTCTAGAATTAGGGATTAATATGAAACTGGCACTGAATAATTTCTGTTTTGTAGTTAGTCTCTGCACTTGAGAAATTGCTTGATGGTTTAGTAACTTGCCCTGTAGTTTAGGTATACTGCCACCAGGTGGCGGCAGGGTGCCAGGCATAAGGTCTGTGCAGTAAGGAATTTGCGTACTGAGGTTCAAGGTAATAGCTCTTCCCTTGAGTTAGAAAGAATTTGAGATCACAGGTTTCCAACTTAACATAATAAATCTCTTTACTAAAATAGGTGAACCTAAACTCTAAGCCACCCTTAAACATTCTTAAAACAGATTAAATCCTAAGCTACAAAATCACCTACTTTGCTATTATTTCTCTTCCCCAGATTCTAATTATTTACATAATGGTTTATAGAAATCTTATACGCTTACCTTGATGATAGTGTTGTCTTTTATGATTTACTCTGAATCTTTATTTATTGTTAACCTCTGTCATGGCATCTTGTATGTTAGGTTTCAAAATTTTAATAGCTTTCCTCTAGGAAAAAGATATTTCTGGCGTCCCTTTTATTTAAGACAGTAGAGGCTTGTCATTCCTGTATGATCTTAGGTCTTCTTTTAAGGAAGACCAAAGGTACTTCTTCATCAGAGTAGCATGAACAGTGTTTACTTGCTTTGTACATATGTATTTGCATTAATGGAGGACTTTTTCCTTTTTATTTTCTACTCTATAGAATAATACATAGACTATTTCCTTTCTCAAAGCTCCTAGAAGCAGACAGTTTACCACAATTTAACAGTGATGTAGCTAGATTTCTTTAGCAACAGACTCTGTCCTAAATATCTCCGGAAAAGACTTCTTGAAAAACCAAAAATCTTCATGACATATTAGAAATCTGGGCAAAATACAGAAAAAAAGTTAACTGATTTTATTACAATGTATGATATTGTATATATATATATATTTTAATTTTAACATTCACTTGTACATATTTGTGGGGTGCAGTGTGTTGCTTCGATACATGCATACACTGCACAGTGATTCACTTAGGGTAGCTGGCATCGTTTTGTACTCGTTATTCCACCATTTCTCCTCTCCCCCACCCGTCTCTCCCCTCCCAGGCTCTCGTAACCATTATTCTACTCTCTACTTCTGTGAGAACCACTGTTGTTTTTTTTTATCAGATTCCACATATGAGTGAGATCATGTGGTATTTGTCTTTCTGTGCCTGACTGACTTCACTTAACATGGTGGTTTCCAGCTTCATCCACGTTTCTGCAAATGATAGGATATCATTTCTTTTTATATCTGAGTAGTATCCCACTGAAATATATACCACAGTTTTTCAATCCATTCATCTGTTAATGGGCATTTAGGTTGATACCATTTCTTGGCTATTGTGACTAGCATTGTGATGAACGTGGGAGTGCAGGTGTCTTTTTGATACATTGATTTCATTGATTCTATATATTTGAAAGGAGCAGTTTCAGTAAAAAGGAAATACCGAGCTATTTCAAAAAGCAATTGGAAGTTCCCACACTTATGGGTCATCAAACTGAAACTTTAGAACAGATTCTGGAAGGGTTTACATTTACAGATGATAAATTGAGAATGAATGTATCTCTAACCTCTAAGCCACAACCCTGCTCTGCCCCAAGGTCCTCTGCTTCAAAAACAAAGAGATCTGGTGGCCAAGAGTCAATGCCAAGGGTCAAGGGTCAGTGCTTATGTGGTTGGGAAAAAAAGACACTAGGAATTCTGTACCTAAGCATTGTCAGAAAAAAGGGGGTGGGGGTGGGGAATGTTCACCTTCATCCTACAGAAAGCTGACATTCACCCACTCCAGGAGTGAGAAGATTGTGAGCAGGACTAAGTCATGAGGGTTCGAACAAAGTTGGTAGGGAAAGACGGTACCTGTTGGGCAAACTGGGAGGCTGAGTCCAGGGCAGAAAAAGGGGCTGGAGTTGGGAATGAGGGAGATCAGAAGGGGGCAGGAATTCCTGGAGACCGGAGTTTGCACATCAGACAGGGTCACCTATGCTCCCATGGGTGAGTTCTGAGTAGGAGAAGCAAATGGTAACTAAGTTGTAAAAGCATGCTCCAAGGGACTAGCTTCCAGCCTAACTCAGGGAGAGGGGTCTGTGGAAGTCAAGAAGGAAAACATGAAGGCAAAGGAAAAATAAAACAGGGAGAGATGGGGAAGGGACGGCTGATAAACAATGCTCATTTGATTCTGAATCTCGCGGGATACCTGTGACTCCAGAAGGGCAGATATTATTATCCTTTATTTACAAATCAGAAACTGAGTCTCAGGGAGAGGAAGTGACTTTTTTAAGGTCACATACTGAGTGGCGAATACAGGATTCAAAGCCAAGTGACCTGATTCCCAGCTAAAGATGAAAGAAGAGAGGTGCATTTGAAACCCTGACACACACTGTGTGTCCTACCCTTTATAAACAGTAAGGAAGACGTTCACATAATGGGAGGCCAGGATTTGAAGGGTCAAACGGAAGCAGTTTTAGCCACTGTTGAAAAGCATTACTGAAGTGTGTCGTATTTGTTATATTTGCCCTTGTCCCCCTTGATTGCTGACAGTAATTTATCCTCTTCTTGATACACGGGATTACAATTACAAAAATTGACTCTATATTTATGGCCTTCTAATTCAGGGGTACCCTCGTATTCTATGAGGCCTACAGGTTTCTTTTTTCTTTTTCTTTTTTTTTTTTTTTGCTGCCTGCCTATTGCATTCATGGCTAGAAATAGCTGTGCAGCAGAATCAGCTGAGTCAGGTCCTTTTCCCCTCACAGTCGGCTCTGCCTTCTTAAGTATGTCAGCTTCCGGCCCCCACCTAATGCTTCTGATCACGTCATTCCCCTGATTAAAATCCTTTTAATGGCTCTCCACTGATTACATAAGTGGTTTTCAACCGAGGCTGCACATAAAAATCACCTGGGGAGCTTTTTACAAACTTCTGATGCCCAAGTGCCACCACCAAAGATTTTGATTCCATTGTTTAGGAATGGGGCCCTCACCTACAGGGATTAACATAAGTAGCATGGACTTCCGCATCCGGCCAAGATGGAGTAACAGAAATTGGATTTATCCTCCTACCTGAAATAACTAAAAGTCCAGACAAATATATGAAACACTGGTTTTTAAGACATTGGACATGAGGCAATGAAGGGCAGTGTTCCCTGAGTGATGGGAAACTAAAGTGGGCCCTACAATTTGCCCTAGTTTACTACCTTGAGAGAATTTGTAGGCCACAGTGTGGGAAGGAGGAACCCAGAGGAGCCTGGAAGACTCCTTGAACAGAGAAGATGCAGCTGAGAGCCCAGGGAGCCTAGATGGCTAATCTAGGTGGCTAGTGCTTGCTGGGCAGAGTACTAGAGAGAAGGAAGTACTAATAAGCCCATGCATGTGAAGAGACTGAGAACAGATAAAAATCCACCTGGAAAGATTAGTGGGAATAGTTCTTAGAGCTCATACATACTATTTAGACTGAGAAGCCTTGAAATTCAAAGGGCACTGGTCAAATATTCAGAGTATCTTGCCTCAGTAGTGGGGAAATATTAGCAGTAGACTAAGTGATGCTCTGGTCTTGCCTAACAAGCTTTAAATGCAAGACCCAAAAGGATCAAAGTGTATCCAAGGAAACTCCCTGTGTCTCAGAACAATGCTCAAGAATACTTAAAGGAATACAAAAATATCCAGCACTCAACAAAGTAAAATTTATGTCTGGCATGCAATAATAATTACCAGGCGTGCAAAGAACAATGAAGAGAAAAATCAGTCAATCAAAACCAACCCAACACTGACACAGATGTTAAAATTAGAAGACAGGGACATTAAAACAGTTATTATGACTGCATCCCATATGCTCAACAAGTTAGGGGAAAAGTTGAGCATGTTAAATAGAGACATAGAAAATATAGAAAACACCCAAGACTGAAAAAAATGAATAAGACATTGGTAAGTGGAATTTAAAACACCCTAATATTCATGTAATTAGAGTGTCCAAAGGAGAAGGGGGGACAGAAAACAATACTTTAATAAATAAGGACCAAAAAATTTCCGAAATTGATGAAAACTATAAATGTCATCTCTAAGAAGCTCAAAAAACTTCACACACAAGAAACATGAAAAAACTACACCAGAGTACATCATAATGAAATTGCTGAAAACCAGTGAAAAAGAGAACTCCTTAAGGGCAGCTGGAGGGGAAAAAGACATTACGTATAAAGGAACAACAGCAAGGTGGCAGCAGATTTCTTGTCAGAAATGATGCAGAAGAGAGGACATAGAACGACATCTCTAAATCCTTTTACCTTAGAATTCTATAGCCAGTAAAAATATCTTTCAAAAAATGAAGGCAGAGTAGCCTTTTTCAGACATACAAACAGCAGCCTCGCACTATAGAAAATGTTCAAGGAAGTCCTCCAGGTAGACAGAAAGTGATGCCAAGTGGAAATACGGATGGAGCCACACGAAGTCATGAAGAGCAGGCTGGTCTCCCGGGTGTGTGGCCTCTGCCCTCACTCCAGCTGTTGCACTTAGAAGGGCCCCGGGATAGGTTTCATGTTCTGCTGTCACTGCCTTAAAAATTTTACTAATTTTTAAACAAAGGGCTCCACATTTTCATTTTGCAAATTATGGGCCCCCAAATTACGTAGCTGGTCCTGATGAAGATTGCTTCGTAGCCCGTGGGGGTGAAGTTAGAGGCTGGGATGTGGAGTTGGCTTCGATCCAGGCATACAATGGGGAAGGGGTGGAGTGGGCTTCTTCAGAGGAAACTTGGAATGTTTTTATTTTAATCAGAAGGGTGAACAAAATCTGGGTTGGGGGGGGGCAACAACAGATGCCTACTGAAATAAAATTTTTTAAGGTAGATATTTTGGGTAATGTGAACATGATTTTGATCTTGCACAGACATGGCTCATAAATGGCTATAATCCGAGGGTTTTAGTTCTTCATGAAGTTCATTTGTTGCCAAGCACTCAAGACTATCTCTCCAGGCCAAAAGGCCTGCTTATTTTCATTGTGTGTGTGTTCTACTAATTCTAATTTCAACACTTTAATAATGCCTATTCTATAATACTGACCCAGAGGCACTGCAAGAGTGTACATTCACTTTAAATGCATAAGAAAAGCTTTGTTGCTTTCAATGAAGTTCTAGTGGCTTGAGTACATTTTATTGTGGTGTAATTCTATCCCAGTTCAGGTCAAAGCTCCAAAGCTGAGAGTAGTGTAATAGATGTGGACATGCAAAACGTGCTGAGAGATGACAGAAAAAATAATGCCAGACTTAGCCCATCACCAACTTCCAGGCCGTATATAAAAAAGCTAAAAATCACTGGAAAGTGAGTATTTATTTGGGAGAACCATCTCATATGAGAGATAAGGGTGCTTTTTCCAAAACTTGGGCTGAGTGAGGGAAGCTTCAAGAAAACCCATTGATGAACTTGAAAATTTAGACCCCAGGGCTGGGGGAAGTAGAGTCTAGGGGCTTTACCTAATATGTGCCTGAAAAAGTCCAAAGCTCAGAGATTGTGTCTAGCTGTCCTGAAGGCTTGTGAGGAGCCGGCTGTACTATATATGGGCATAAATGAAATGCTTAAATCCACAGATAGTTTTATAAAGTTTGCTCTACACTTAAATACTCACATCTAGTCATTTAGTTAAAGCCTTTGGCTTTGATTAAAGTTGTTAATATTTGAAGTGTTGACTGATGTAGCCTCCCTGGTGTGGAAATATGAATATTTTCTCATTTATTAATGGCCTGTAGTGAAGACATAACCTCTTACTTGAAATAATTGGTTTGAAAATAGAATTAGAACATTTATCCTTCTCCTTCCTCTCCTGCAAATCGTGAATTTGCTGATTATTCTCTTTGGTTGTGAGCGTAAGCTGCCACTTGTCTTTATCCAATATGTACACACACACACACACACACACACACACACACACACACACACACAGTGTAAAAACGATTTTCAGGGAATAAATTTAACTGCGGTTGTAGTAAAGAGGGCAGGATAGACAGGAGTATGTTTTTAATGTTGATCATGAAATAAAAATACCAAAGCAAGTAATAAGCCTAAATCTGATATTCATAGGATGGTATCTCCATAGCATTTAAAACAAATAAAGTCACATCATTAAAAAATTAATGCAAAATTAGAAAGTTTCCTTTGAAATTCTTTTAGTACATCTCCAAGTTGTTGGATTATCACAAAATTTCCCTGGAAAGGTAGACATTAAATCAACAACACTGAAAGAAAAAAAAAAAAGAAATCTGAGAGTCCTAAATGAAAGAGTGATGTAAATATACTTTCTGCAGCTATTAGACAAGAAGCAAATGGTCTTCTAATCAATTTAGTGTTGCAAAAGTAATTTTAAATTATTTTCACAGGACACGTAATAATTTTCATAGGACACATATGGGTATCATATACTACCTTAGCTATTTTATTTGCTTCTACACAAAAGTATTTAAAAAACAACCAACCACTAGATTTTTAAAGCTATTTTTATACTTATGAGCAGAGATTTAAGAATGCACTAAACCCTGAATTTTATTTTGTTCTTCAATGGGAACTTTTATCATTATCAATACTATAGTATATCATAAGTCTAGAATTATTTCCTTGGCAAATAGTGGCAAAGCCAATAGGACGAAATTAATCATATGTTCTACATTGGGATTCACAAATTAATAAATTAGGCAGTGTTTAAAAATTTATTTGGTCTCACCCAAGTCTCCTTAGTAGGCACACAGTGGTTAAAAAAAAAAAAATTAACATTGTTTTTCATAATTTTAATACTATTTTGTCTAGAAAACGGATAAGAGGTTATTTGCATGGTTCTTAAGATAATTATTTTTAATTTCATAATTAATCCATATACATTTGCTGGAGAAAATATATAACCCTTTTTTCTAAAATTTCCCCCATGCAGGGCTGTTGATTGTCAATAGCAGTAGAAACTTGCTATTTGTTGTGCAAACTCATTGATATCATATGCAAGGTCTGAGTAACTTTCTGATTAAAAAAAATTCATGTGCTTATACACTGTTAACCTGTCTTTAATTCTCTAAACAAGCCTTTGGAGTGGACCATAATTCAAACTAGAGGTTCATCCAGTTAGCATCTGCAGAGGGAACAAGTTGCCTGATAATCTCTCCCAACATATTCATATTTTGACTTTAAGATATCAGTACAAAAGTGACAGTAGTATAATGGTCTTATTAATGATAGTGGCAGACACAGGAGCAAAACAGAACTATGGATAAAATATCGGCTTCTGAATATGAAACATAGATAAAGGAATAATATTTCATTCTCTTAAGTCTAGACAAACATTGGCCTGTAAAATTGGCAATACTTCATGTTTTAAAAGTTCCTCTATGCTTGATTTCCACTGCTGACAACGCTCATGTTATATTTCCACTACTCTCTCCCATCCCTACACTTTGGGTAGCTTTGCGACCAAAACCCCTATTGGTTTGTTCAAATAACCTGTTTTTCAAAGGCAAAAATGTATTCCACAAAGAAAAAGATCTTTGGGGGCTTTTTGAGAGATAATAGTTTCAAGTGTATATTTGTATTTTTCAAGTCACAACTCCATATAGTTTTCATTTCCTTATTGAAATATTTTGAATAAACTCATTACACTCACTGAGAACATACTGATATTTGTGTAATTCCAAGCAAAATACTCTGTGACACTGGATGCTTAACCAATACTATTTAATGGTGCTGAAGTTATTTAATTCATACGAGCAGTCAATCTCGCCATCTTCTCTTTCTTTTCCTCTACCAGCAGACCTCTGCATCAGCGACAGCCTACACTTGCACTTCTCTGGACTTAGCACACAGCAACAGTTACTGGAACAATCTGGTTTCCTTAAAACCAGCCACTCATTACAATGACTCAATGTGAACTTCCCTAAAAGGATTCACTGACTATATGAATACATTCCCTTTAGACTAGGAAAAAAAACCAAACAAACAAATTATGTGTACTTGGTATAGGATTATCGGGCCCATATATTACATATGAGACTATCTCGTATTTGGGTACCTTCCCTCATTAGTTGGGATAAACAAAAGTCTTGAATTTGAGATCAGTAAAAGCTCTGTAAATATATGTAAATAGATATAAATCTACTATTGTACAGATATAAA
This sequence comes from Cynocephalus volans, assembly GCF_027409185.1. Lineage (NCBI taxonomy): Eukaryota > Metazoa > Chordata > Mammalia > Dermoptera > Cynocephalidae > Cynocephalus > Cynocephalus volans. The sequence goes on along the minus strand of NC_084471.1, from coordinate 24,662,157 downwards.
ATAATCAGTTAAATGACTTGCAAAGCCTCCACATCAAGAGTGTGAACTTGCCCATAAAGATATCCCCAGAAACTTTAAGGATAATATACTGGGTTGGTGGTAGACACAGATGATGTACTCCAGGCCTGAGGGATTTGGCCTCAAGGTCTAAAAGACAATGACTGTGTTTTCAAATTTTGAAACAATGCCTGTGACAGGCACTTCTCCCTGGATTGAAGTCAGATTGCATAACAGCAAGAACAGCATTACAGCAAGTGTAGTTAAAGGGAAAATCTTTGAAGAGCCAGCAGGGTGGAAAAGGACATTTTTTTTTTTTTTTGTCTCAACTCCAGGCTGGTTGGCCCCACGTGTGGGGTTGGATCAGTACCTGAGCCCTGGCAGTAAAGCCAGGGGCCATCACTGTCCCTTCAATCACTGGAGCTGTCCACAAGGCCTAGCTGCAGTCACTATACAGGGATCTCTAAGAATAATAATACCCACAGCACTGAGGAAAGTGAGGGTCCACACCCACATCTTGAAACACTAGTCCAGGCATTTAGATTTTGAGAGACATATAGACTTACATTGTAAGTGATTTTTTGCTTCAGTGAGAACATGTTATAAGAGAGACCTGTTGAAATCCATTCTTTTCAATGGGGGATTATCGCTAACGCCAGTCAGGTGAGTGACTCACGTGTTACCTATCGTAAGTATTCTTCAGTGGGCAGCAATATTATTCAGAAGATGTCACACAGGGATATCTGTCAAGCTATACCATTAACTGGGATGCTACTCAACTGGGAAGCTTGTTTGGTTGATCTATGGAAAGCACCCCTTTAACAAACGTCTAAGAGAGTAGCCAGGAGAGGAGAGTCAAGTTCGTGCTACAGAATTGAAACCTTAGCCTGACACAACCAAAAAACAACACAGTTTCAGTTAATTCCATTTCCACACAGACCAAGAACAAAATTAACCAGAGACTTTTGGATAACAGTGAGTTTCTTCTGACATGATAGCTTTTGTGGGGGGATAAGAAGCAAAAAGTTAAGAAAGAGTTACTTATAGCAAATTAGAAGTCAAAAAGTTGTCTATTCAGTGAGATTTTTAGATTCAAGAATGATTTCTATAAGATGCTCTAGAAAAGATGTTTTAAGACAGACTTTCAAAAGGAAAGAATAATCAGTTACTATTAATAACCATCATTTAAAATAATTAATGGCATGTGATATGTAGAAACTGGGCTTTTGGAGAGAAAGTGGTATAAAGAGTAGAACAGAGCACTTTTGAACCAGCAGAAATTTATTTGCTTTATCTTTCAGTTTATGAATGCTTTTTTCCCCAACCATTAGAACATAAAATTTAAAAATTCTATAAAATACTAATTTCGTACTGTTACTTTAAAATGTTTATAATGCCAAATATAATTTCAATGCATGATCATTTTATGTTATCTTTTCATCTTGTATCTATGCCATTAGAAAAGAAAATAGAAGTAAAAATGAAATGAGAAAAGTATCCAAATCATTTATGTAGATTTAGTTAATTTCTTTGGGGTAAATATATCATAATACACATTGGCCAGTTTTCATAGGAAATCTATACCAAGTGTATGAATAAAACAGAGACAACATAAGATTAGACACCTTCAGAAAATAAAAGTTTGATATTACAGCAGCCTATTTAATAAGAATAAAAGCAGTCTCTTCAAGCATGGGTTTGTGTATAGAACTAAGGAATAAAGATAAGGAAATGTGATAGAGATAGAAAACTAAAAAATGATAATTTAAATCTTTAACAGTGAACATGAGCAAAGATCAGAATGAGAACTTATTTCTTATCATATCCATATCCCAAACTGACAAAATTTCCTAAAATGGAAAGCCTGAAGATGCTTAGAAGGTTTTCTTAGATAGTGCCAAACACCCTGAGAGTTCTCTTTTCACCTGTTAGTTCCCAACTAACAAAACTTCAAAAGACAGTGACTTGGAGCTTGAGATATATGTATATATCTAAAACAGAAGGAAGGCATATATGTAAATCCCTGTTGGATGTCCAAACAGTTATAAAGAAAGAAAAAATTACCCACCTGCGATAAAATTTCATTTATCAAGGGTTGAATGGCTAAGGTGTCAGTAAGAGACCAACTTACATTAATTAGTTCAACCTCCCAGATTTTTTTCAACAGGTCCATCGATGTGTAGCCATTGATTAGAAAGGCTTTGGTGTAGTCACCCAGCTCAATGGAATCCAGCCACTCAGCCACAGAGGTGGGATGGTAGCCGTCATGACCAATGGGTCTCATCTGTAATTCAGAAAATCGCATTAGGATTAAACTGTTTATTTGGAGTTCCAACAACAGAATGCATTTTGCCACTTGGAGATTTATCTGACATGAAGCAACAGATCTTTCTGTATAAAGAAATGAGGAAAAAGTAAATACTTTATCACACTTCTAACTCATTAATAATTTTCATGCTGAATTAGTTTTCAAAAATACGCCCAGAAGTTTCCAATTTAGCTGTTAAATTAACTCCGTATTTGAGAGAGCTAAATATGTCAACCTTCTGTAATAGACATTGTTGGCATTCTGTTGGATGGAATTTAAAATTATGTGAGTTGAGAGGTATTAGATTCAATGTCAAAGGCACAAGGAACTGCACTTCCAAAATATAGATGATCATTTTCATAGGCACAACATCAAAGCATGTGAAAATACTGCATGACTTAAACATTCAAAAGGAATTCATGCTTATGCAAGACATGTATTGTAGGTAGTGCAAACGTGCTGCAAAAATGTACTGCTGTGGTAAGCCAGTATAGAAGAGGCTTTTGGGTGTTTTAAAACCATGTATTCTGCATCAACTCTACAGTATGTGAGATGTGAATAGAGAACTTGCTGGCAGACAGGATCCTATTTTTTGTCAGCTATATACAGACTTTTTTTTAAAATACTTTAGGAGAACAAAGAAGTGTGACAGCAACATAATGTTTCTGAGTTTAAATTGGAGTGTGAAAGTAATTTAAGCAAGAGGAACTTCTGGGTTTAAAATTTGTATGGATTATTCTTGTCCTTCAGCTTTTATTTGAAATTTTAGTTGAATTTTTGGTTCTTGGATTTTGAAGTGACTCACTTTTAAAACTTGTGCTGCTTCGCATGCCACACCACAGATATCTAATATTTCAATCAAGGACAGCTGGTACCTCATTAACTTGATAGGAGCCTTCAGTGACATTCACTATGAGAACAGCAAAACGGGGCAAAACACAACCTAGATGACCTCTTCCTTCAGATTCAAGGAGATAAATATTATTGGAAATCTATATGATTCTGATTTGTGAGTAGAGAAAAGATTCGTCTGGGCATCAGGGATCCAGATTTTAATCTACAGCACGTTAAGCTTTCTGTCACTATGCAGAGGTCTCATTTTTGAGATGATCCTTACTCCTTCGTTTTTAAGTTACCTTTTCTCCTTTCCTCTTTCCTGTTGTTCCACTTCCCCATCTGATTTCCGTTTTAGGTTTAAATGTCCTCTATTTTACAGTGCAAACATTATTTGCATTAGCGTATGAACTGCATCAGACTTCTGTATCTCACCTTTACATTGACCGATCCATTTTAGCTACTCCTCAAATGTATCTTTACGTAACACTTAAGTCAGTGTTTATTACACAGTAGCTACACATGTAAGTGGCAGCTCAGGGTTTGAAAAATGAAGTTTAGTGGCATTCATAAATAATTGGATGTTGTGTATATAAAATTGAAGACTAGGACCCAGAGCTGAGGCTCAAAGGTATTTAAATAGCTTCATATTCTATAGAGAGCTACAAAAATATGGGGTTAGTTATATTCTCCAGGACTTGTTAAGAGGTGGCTGAAATAACTCACCTAACATAAACAATCAGTACAGCCCCAGAAAATTCCCTGACTGCCCCTGACAAAAGGAAATAACTGGAGAAAAGGAAAGAAGGAAGACAGAATCATTGGAGTTTAAATTAACAGCCTGTCTGGGAGGTCTTGCCGTTACCTCATCCAAGAAGCTGACCACTCCAGCAGTGGATACCACAGACAAGCTTGGGGAGCTCGATGAATCCATTTGGGGCAGAGTCAATCGTCCCATAGCAGAGAACTGTGCAACAGGGGTCCCACAGGTTGCCCCCAAGCACTCACACATCTCTCCTTTGAGAAGGCAAACTGTGGCCACCTGTCACACAGAGGTTGGTGATGGTCAGTGTGAGCTGAAGAATCAGGGACACTCACCTGAGGATTGCAAAGCAAACCTAATTATGTATAAAGAAGTTTGCCTTTCAGAGAATTTAGAATCAGAAAGGAGAGAGGTGCTAGTCCCTTGGGGGAAGCCTGAATTTGGGGTGAGAGGGAGAGGAAGAGGAAGGAAGTAAAACTGGAGGTCTAAAATGCATTGAAACTGAGTTTTCAATATTTTACACGATCGGACAGTTATTGGATGTGTCTGAGATAATACTAAGAAGTAGCAAAGAGAAAGTCAATTGAGCTTTGATTGGGCAATGATTGAGGGAAAAAAAATCACATCAGTACCTCACTGAATGCAGAGTCCTCAGTAGTCTGGTTACTCCTGTAAGGCAGGTTCTCCCAGACCAACCCCAAAGAGGTGAAAAGGAGGGAACTATTTGGTGGAAGGATGAAAGGACAGAGCAGAGAGCCAAACTGCAGAGGCCCTGGAAATGGGTATGCTGATGTGTGCGGGGCAGTATCTATCCATCCACTCTTTCAATAAATATTTAGTCAGTGCCTATTCTGATGAATGTTGTGGAAATAGTAGAAAACAAAACGGTCAGAATCTCTCCTTCATGGAAATTATAACTCAATTAAAATATGTGAACAGACGACCAATAATTATGAAGATTCTGCATACCTGAAGAGAGGAAACCATCAGAGCCAAACGAAGTTACAAAATTAAGACATGGGTGGAATGGTATGCAGAATGGTTACTGTGCTGCACAATAATTTCTTCCAAAGCAATTCTCCCATCTGACTCTATTTCTGTTTCTACTTCCACTACCCTGTTTAAGTTCTTGTTAGTGCTTGCAAACACTAATATAACAGTCTTCCATTTGGCCTCCCACCTTTGGTCCAGGTTATATCTTGCTGCTTCGTTAGTCTTCCTGAAAGCCAGACTCTTAAGTGAACCCTTGCACAAAAACCTGTAGTGGCTCCTTCTTGAGAAAAGTCCAAATGTCCTATTGCAGCACTTGAGGCCAACTGATATCAACCTAATCTCTGACTACTCTGCTATGTGTACTCTTATTGGAAAAATATAGGAAAATGGTCAGAGCCCCTCAGATGTTCAAAATCTTGCCAAGTATTTGATGTAAATATGCACGCGCGAGAGCCGGCCTGTGGCTCACTCGGGAGAGTGTGGTGCTGATAACACCAAGGCTTGGATCCCATATAGGGATGGCCAGTTAGCTCACTTGGGAGAGCATAGTGCTGACAACACCAAGTCAAGGGTTAAGATCCCCTCACTGGTCATCTTTATAAAAAAAAAAAAAAACGCACATGCACCCAGGTGTTCCTTGGTTATTGTCTAATGAAATTGCACATGTGCACCCAGGTGTCCTGGGATATGGACTTAAGTATAAAGAATGAATGGCTTTGATCCACAGGGCCCCCTGGCCCCGGGGGGTGGGCACAGAGAGGCTGCTGCTGCTGCTGGAGGTTGTTGTTGCCAGGGCCCCCGGGACCCTCCATGAGACCACCGCCACCACTGGACCTGTAAGCTGCTGCTGCCATTGCTGAGGACTGAGTCCTTGTCGTCTGCCGACGGCTCCCAGGATCTTTCCCCAATTACCTAGCCTGGACCTGTGTGTGAGGGGTCTGGTGACCCATTCTGTACAATGGGTATGAAAGGTCTAAGCCCTAGCCCTGACAATACAAATAGAAACTTAGTATAACTAAAATAATGAAACATTTTGGCTTTAGTTATGATTTGCCTTACTCGACAACTGGCATAGTTGTGTAGCTTTACAACTCTAATAAATATGACTAGACACATGTACACATCTAAACAGTATATAAAATTGCTAGCCATCCCTGAACATGAACTGTGCAAGACACAGTCATATCTTTGCTAATGTAATTTTCCATGCTTGGAATGCTTTTGTCCCTATTTCAGGAGTGATTTCTACAGGACTGGCTTCTCTTCTCGAGCTCTAAAATACAACTTTCTAACCATTTGTAATCCATTTCACATAGATGTCCTAACATAAGTAAAAAACAAAATTCCTTCAGCTCAAAAACTGACTCTCTATGTTTCCCATCTCAGCAATGCGGAATTACCACCTGTAGGGGAAAATATAGGAACATGGGCAGGGCCCCCCAGATGTTCAGAATCTTGAGCATTTGATGTAAATATGCATGTGTGCTCAGGTGTTCCTTGGTTATTGTCTAATGTAATCGCGTATGTGTGCCCAGGTGTCCTGAGTTATGGACTTAACTATAAAGGACAAGTGGCTCTGATCCCCAGGGCCCCCCCATCCCTGGGATGCCCCTGGGGGGTCACGGGGAGGCTGCCACTGCCAAGGAAGCTGAGGACTGAGGACTGAGCTCGTGTCGTCTGCCAATGGCTCCCAGGATATTTCCAAATTACATAGCATGGACTTACATGTGAGGGGTCTGGTGACCCAGCCAGGCATGTGAGGAGTCTGTGATCCAGTCTGTACAACCAGTTTGAAGGGTCTGTGGGCCTTAGCCCTGACAATACAAATCGACAACTTAGTGTAACTAAAATAATGAAACATTTTGGCTTTAGTTATCAATTGGCCTAGCTTTGCACCATTCCATTGCCCAAGCTGAAGCTTAGGAGTTATCTTAATTTCCTCTTTCTGTTTACCATCATATATAATTAGGACAAGTCCTATAAATTTAATTTCTGAGATATCTCTCAACTTAGTTCCCTTCTTCCAAAATGGGGTCTGGAATCTGACAATCCCAGCAGTGCTACTTATTTGCTGGGTGATCTTTGGCAAGTTACATACCTCTTTGAGCCTCAGTTTCTTCTTTCCTAAAATAAGCATAATATCTACCCCAAGTATTGTGTAAGGATTATACAATATGGGGTATGTAAATTGACTAGCACAGTGCTTTGAATATAATAGCTGTTTAGTAAGTCTTAGTTGTCTTCCCTTCCTGCTCACCTAAATTAGGCCCAAGCTCATTTTGCAATTGCATAATATTTGGCCCTTGGCTGCTAATCTTTTCAACTTCCAACCAAAACTCTTTTCTCCTTTCCTATCTCTTCCTCCTTCCCTCACTCTCCTCTTCATCTTGTTTTAGAAAATGTTTATGTCTGCTAACATCTTGACCCCTCTCCTCCTCAGCTGAGAGATATTTTTCAGAAACATATCTAACAAGGCCATTCAAGCAGATTGTTGTTGCCAGTTCTTTGCTCTTGTCCTATATTAGAATTCTGCCTCTCTGCCCTTTGCCAGGGGATCTGCCTTGTATGTCACTGTGACTGGTGTTCCTTCCCAGTCCCATCGATGTTGGCCAGTGGAAAGGGTAGATGTGTCAGTGTGGTGGTTTGTGGATGAGGCCTCTGTGCTCCTGCATTCTCCTCATGCTTTTGGGTCTTTGTGCTCCATCGTAAGAATAACAAGTGCTGAGTAGTTGCATACCGTTGGTCCTCGGAGAACGCTGAAGATGTGTGGAGCAAACCTAAATTTAACCCAAAGCTTGGAGTCTGCCCTAGCTCAGGTGGAGCTCAGAAAAGTCCACTTGAAGTTAGCTGAACCACAGCTGACCTGCAGGCCCATGAGTAAGAAAAATAAATGTTGCTGTTGTAAACTACTGAAATTTTGATACGCAGGGGAAAAATGAATAGAGCCAACCCCTGTTTCAAAGTCCTTGTTGTTAATACACTGTGCCTATAGAACAGAAGCCAAACTCTTTAATTTATGAAAGCATTGGCAAATGCATCTCCTTGAGACTCAGAAAGATTAGGGATGCTGAGGCGAGTTAGCATCCTTCCCAAGTTACCTCACTGTCATGCAGAAACATCTAGGTACTGCATCTTTATTCATCGTAAACGAAGTAATTCTTCACTGTATGATTCTGATTGTCAGGGCATCATCACTGAATACCTACTACACTTCCATGCCTTTGCTCATGCTGTTTCCTCTGCCAGGAATGGCATTTCTACCAGTTCTCCTGCTGAAATTCTATCCATTCTTAAAAGGTCCTGTTTAAATAGTACCTCCCATGCGAAGCCTTCTCTAATACTATTACCCTTACTCCCCAGTAAAAATTAATCATATCTTCTGCTAGATTTCTGCAGTAATTTGCATATAGTTCTCTTACAGCATTATTAAAGCCTGCTTTCAACAATGATGAGAGAAGTAACTAACTGTCTTCTTCATTGGACTGCCTACCTCTTGGTAAAGAAACAAGGTGTTAGTGATTTTTCTAGTCCCTAAAGTGTCCAGCAGAGCATCTCACACATGGCAGCCACTTGCTAAATGTTTACTAAATTAAGTGATTTAATGAGTACATGAAAATTAAATAACAAATTCATTTCAGTGGCTTGATATCCATTTGTGGAGGAGATTTGTATTCTGTACTCCACATTCCGAAAGTTAAGGTTTTTTTAAGGCCTAACAATAACATTTATAATTATTTCAAACCTTCATATACCAAGAACCAAATTGATGGAGTTTGAATGTGTTGTCCCCTCCAAAACTCATGTGGAAATTTGATCTCCGATGTGGCAGTGATGGAAACTGATTGAGTCATGGGTGTGGATCCTTCATGAATGGATTAATGCTCTCACTGGGGGAGGGGGGATTAATGAGTGAGTTCTTGCTCTATTAGTTCCAGGGAGAGCTTGTTGCTTAAAAAAGGCCCTGGCACCCTCTCTCTCTCCTGCTTCCTCTCTCTTGCTTCCTGTCGCCATGTGATCTGCTTGTACCCACCAGCTGCCTGCCACTTTCCGCCATGAGTAGAAGCAGCCTGAGGCCCACGCCAGACGCAGCTGTCCCGGAATTGTAAGCCAAATAAACCTCTTTCCTTTATAAATTACCCAGTCTCAGGTGTTTCTGTTATAGCAACACAAAATGGACTAAAACACAAATCCAGGCAGAACGTTGTATTACAAAATGCAATGGGCTTTGTTTCCATAGCCCAGCAGACTTGATTCTATTAGCTGTGTAACTACTGGCAAGTTACTTCACTTTCTAAGCTTCAGTATTGTCATGTAAAATGGTATCAGATCAATGATTTCGTAGCTCCTTTATAATTCTTAAATTGTATAATTCCATGATTTGTGAGCTACTTTTAAATTGGTGTTTGATTTATTTACCCAGTAAATAAAAAAAATAAGCCCAAAGACAAAACTAAAAAACAAACAAACAAAAAACAGCAGGATATGTAGACAAATTCCACATTTCTTTTATGAATGTTCAGCAGTACCCACAGGTAATACTGCTTTCTCAAATTAGCAATGATGAAACTCCTTTTCCAGCAGGAACATTTGGCAAGACAGGGCTAGGAAGAGACAGTTCCAAAGGCCCGCCAGGCCAGCAGGACTGCTGAGCATGAGTGGGAGTCAGACAGTCTCTATTCTGAGAGGCAGAGATGAGCCGGCAGCAGGCATTCATAACAGAGGTTCACGAGGCAATCTAATTCAACTAGTTGAATTCCAGAGTCTGGGAAAAACATAAGCAGGGACAGAAATCAGACACAGTAGTGAAGCTTTAGTCTTGAGAAAACTGAGATATGCTCATATGGACATATTTTACCAAACACCTTCCTTGTTGTTCTTGTTGACAAGGACAATACTTTACGAGATGACGGAGCCACAAGACAGAACACATAGCAAGAGGAAGGCAATAAAACCAGGTAAAGGAAATAAAAAGAGAGATAAAGAGGATATAAACTATAGTAGATTTCAGATTAAATGAAGAAAAGTAGTTCTCAGTGCAACGAGTTATTGAGACAGAATTATGATATTGGCATGGTTTATTAGACCAAGAGAATAAGGAACCTCCCAAAGCCAATAATGGATTAGACGGATATTTTTATTTCTGAAAGTGTTACAAAATGAGACAGAGACTACTTGCTATCTTCCATAAACCATTCTCCCTACTTCTGCATAATAGGGCTCGTGTCTACCCAGTGAGAGACAAGACACATCAGTTTCTTTTCTGGTTGCTGCTATGAGAATATGTCTGAGATTATGGGACGCGAATGAAAGTGCTGCATGTAACTTTCAGGTCACCTCCAACCTCAAAGAGGTTCCTTGCTCTAGATTTCCTCTTTGTTCTTTGTCTTCCCATGAACTAGAACACCAGTGCCTGCAGTCCAGCTTTGACCACACTGGAAAAAAATACCCTAGAGTGTGGGAAATGCTTCTCAAACCTTAACGTGCATGAGAATCATGTTGGGAATCCTGTTCACACGAGATTCTAATTCAATAGTTTGGAGGCAGGATGTGAGATTCTGCATTTCTAACAGGCTTCCTGGGGATGCTGGTGCTGTCAGTCCCTGGACCACACTTTTGAGCAGCAATGCTTTAGAGGATGACAGCAACAGATGGGAGGTCCAGGTCCTTCCGCAATGCATAGTGTAGAGCCAGCTTGTAAACCTGGACTGCTCATTTCAGTCAGGACTGTTACATGAGAGAAATAAATGTTCTGTTCTTTAAACCACTATGTTATGGAAGTCTCTGTTTCAGCAGCATAGACTTCTCTTAAATATAAACACGATTGAAAATAGGGCAGTTTCGTATAGATCATTTATGGGAAGTCTGTACTTCCATTTGACAGACATTGCATTGTCTCTTGTTTTATGTAGCCAGAAGTTTTCACATCTGTTGCTTTAACTGCTTGTCGGCCTCTTTCTGTCTATCACACCACGATCCCTTTGTGATAACGATGCAGGGAATAAGAGAGGGAAAGTGTAGAAAAACCTCAAGTTTCTAGCTTGGATACCTGGCTACATGGTGGTGTTACTAGCTGAGAAAGAAAATAAAATGGACTGGATAATAGAAATGGTTTTAAGACATGAGAAATTAAAGACACTGCAGAATTGAGGGGAGATTTTAAATTGAGGGGAGCAGACTGGGGGGACATATAAGCTTGGGCATCATCAGTACGGGTGGGGGCATCGGCTGCTCCACTGACCAGCTGCACGACCTTGAGTAAACTACTCATCCTTCCTACACGTCTGTTTCCTGATTAGTAATGTGAGAGACAAGAAGAGTATCTAGCTCTGAGGGCTGTCATCTGTATCCAGAGAAATAATACAAGTAGAATTTAGCACAGTTCTTGGCACTCAGACGCACTCAGTACATCTTAGTTATTTTTATCATACGTGGGAGCTGAAATCACGCGTGGATGAGACAGAGTGTGAGAAGTGGCTTGAGAATGAACCACCACTTTCAATGAATTAGGAAAAGGTAAGAATTATAATGAGGGGACCAAAAAAGGAATGGTCAAGACCGAAAGAGAAGTGGGGGAAATCGAGTTTCAAGGAAGTATGGTCAGCAGTGAGTCAGTTGCAGAGAAGTCTAGTAAGACAAGGAAGGAGAAAGATTTGTGGGATCTAGAAAATGTCACTGGGGACTGTGATGAGAAGAGCACAGAAGCCGGCTGCACGGGTTGGGGTGTGAGTGATGCAGAAGTGGAAAGCGCAATCTATACTGTGCTTTGGAGGAGTTTGCATGGGAACAGAAGGAGGAAGATGAAGGTTTCAGAAATTTAGAAAGCACAAAGGGAAAGGCACGGAAAGGGGTAAGAAGTGAGGACTCATGGCTGAGGAAGGTCAGAGTCATAAAGGAATGAGTCCTAGGTCCACTGGAGATTGAAGGAGAGGGCTTGCTTTTTTGCTTGGAGATTTTGCTTTCTTGGAAACTTCAGAGCTGAGCAGGATAGTGTGGGGTTAATAATCTTTGTTTTAAAACAGTGCAAGTGTCTGACAGCTACGTGGCTTAGACTTGGTGAGAACTGGTGCCCTGATGAAGGTCCTCGTGTGAGCAAGGGCTGTCATCTGTGTGGCATGCCACTCCTCAGATATGAACATACAAACCTATCATTTATGTAGACCCGCCTGGGCCAACAGCCCTGATTCCTCAGGCTCAGCTACTCTTGCCTATGAGGCTGCAGTGGACTGTGGCTTCTCTTTTCCCACCTGGATGTACATTGTACTCTCAGACTTCCTGCCTGATATGGCTTTTGTAATACAGACAGCTGATATCATCGGGTACCTCCCTCTATTCCAGCTCCTTGTTCTAGCCTCTTCTGCACTGTCCTGCTGCTACCAAGACTCGGACTAACAGCAACCCTGAAAATAAACCAGGACAAGCAGTGCTAGCAGACACTGTGCTGCCACGTCCAAATGCAGGCCTATCAAGCAGTATGAAGATCAGGTCTCCTACAGGCTGTGAGACTTGGGCATAGACATCACTGTGCTGTTTCATCAGTGGCTTTTAAAAGACATGAAAAAGAAACATCACAAAACATGAAAAAGAAACATGAAAAAGAAACAAAGGCTGATCCATTGAACATGGAGACCCAGAAAAAAGTCTATCCATCCCCATCTAAGTGCTATGGCAGTGCAGCTGTACTGGGAGGGAGACGTCTACAAAATGGATAGCTCTATTAAAGGGAAGAACATCACCTAACAACTACATGGGACTTTAAAGAGCCTAAAGTGTCATCTCATTTGTGAAGGGTTTTAGGTTATGTTTGGGAAAATGCCCTCTATGAAGTCTGAAAACCTGGGTAATCCATGTAATATTTCTTCCACGGGAATTGAAAGGATTAATATACCGTGACTGTTGCTGGGAAGCAAGGTGTGATCAGGTCTCTGGGTTGTGCATTTGTAGCATGGGAAGGACACATGTACAGATAAATCTGCTAGTTGAAGCCCCTTTGTTTAGAATCAGACTCTGTTAGGATACAACTTCTATGAAAGAATAGAGAGAAACCTAAACCCTCCGAGGTAGGAGGATTGTGTCCGGATGTCACTATGGACTCAGAACTTCAGAGTGCAATACACCCTCTATCATTTTTCCTTCTACCAATTGAGACTTGCTGATTTAGGGTTCTTTGAGTGTTTAGGCAATAGAAGACTCCCAGCTTTAGGCATAGGGCAGGAGCTATGAAGATGTAATATCTGGATATTATTTGGCACTACATTTTGGGGGGAAATGGGAAAGTAAAGTGCTTTGGACTGGCACTATCTCTTAATGTTCCATGATTTCTATTCCATGGATAAGAGAAACAAATTAAGGTCTAGCTCAGAGAGGGCCTGAGGTATCCCTAAGTTTAATAAGTCTTAGATCACGGAGTAAACTAGAAGTGAAGCAATGGACAACAAAGAGTGCATAGATCAAAAAGGTTTTCAAGGCACATGGGTGATCAACTTCCAACAGCATAAAATAGCCATAGAAGCCCTAGCCAGACCAGTCTAGCCTCTAGCCATCAGAGATTGGGGGGGTGTCCTTTTTAGTCAAGGTACTGGACTGACCACAAATTAAAGTTGCCAACACAGAAAAGTTCTATAGATCATGGTTGGAAGAAAAAAGGGACAACAGCAGCAGCATCAACTACAAAACAATCTTTTTATTGCTTTACAAGCAGTATGAGTGGACTGTTAGTCAAGGCCTGGTCTTTTCAGCTCCGTCTGTGCACGCAGAGTTTAACTCTACCTGTAGCATCACTGGAGAACAGTTGTCTGCCATGTAAGATCTGTGTGGGGATGTGGATGAAAAGACCAGCAGTGTCTCTACACGGTACACACATAAACGTGGCCCAGGGGTTGAATTGTTTTATTGAATGATTTTATTGTACTTCTTCCTGAAGCTTTTGGTGAAAGGGGTGTTTTTAAAAATTCAATAAAAGGAAATGTTTTACCATCTTTTCATTTCTAAAATCCTTGTTGAGATAACGTTGACTCTGGAGCCCTTTGTTACCCATCACTATTTGTTTTGATTTATTTCCTTATTGCAAAGCTCTTTCATGAAGCAAGGGCTCAGATTAAAGATGAACGGGGGATTTGATGCAACTAGAATAAGGTGCTGAACAATGCTCACCCTCATTCACGCTTGCAAGCTCCACCAGTGACGTGAACGATATTTAGAAAAAGACACAGAGCCTCTTTTTTCTCTGACAGTAAATGTTTTCTGACATCCACATAGCTATTCGGTGGTTATATAGCACACTGCTTTGCTCTTAAAACAGAAACCTTAAATGCTACTTTCAATCAGGAAATTGTTGCATATTTTCAGTCTCAACTAAAAAAATTTCTCCAAACTTGGATCTTCAGAAAATCATGAATTCTCTGAATATCAATTCTATTTATTTGATATTTAAAAACCATGTCCTTTCTCAGAGCCTCCAGGCATATGCAAATAACATCATCCACTGAAGTACTTCAAATAGATAAATATACCATAAAACCAAAGTCAGCAGTGTACAAATGAACACTTATGTTCTGCCTGGGTAGAGCAGTACAAATGATATTATTCACATGGTGGTCAAAAATTAGTATATGCACATTCATTTAGGGAGTTACAAAAATGAGGACCTACCATCTATCCATCCATCCATCCATCCATCCATCCATCCATCCATCCATCCATTCACTCATTTACTCAACAAACACTAACAGTGTGCCTATTATATTCTAGGCATGGTTCTGGATGCTTCAGTGAACAAAACATATAAAGATGCCAGTCCCTGTGGCACTTACCTTCTAGATGAGGTATATATGATGTTAGAAGGTGATAAGTGCTGTGAGAGAAGATAAAGTATGGTAGGAAGATCGGGACTGCTGGAGTGTGTATGTGGTGGGGGAGGTGCAGTATTAAATAGGGTGGTATATTTGTCCAGTTGTGTTGCTTATAACATAACACCCAGAACTGGGTGATTTATAAAGAAAATGAAATTTATCGCTTACAGTTTCTGAGGCTGGGAAGTCCAAAGTCCATCTGGTGGTGGTGACAGTGACCCAGGAGTCTCACATTGCAAGATGGTGGAAGCAGAGAGAGCAGAGAGAGAGAGAGATAGACTCTTCTCTTTTAAAGCCCTCAGAACCACACCCTTGACCACCATTTTTAATCCATTCACTTCTCTATGGTCCTACAATCCAATCACCTCTTCAAGGCTCTACCTTTCAATTACCATAATAGGATTTCCCATCCTCTTAACAGTCAAAGTTGAGGCTAAATTTCTAATACATAAAGCTTGGGTGACACAGTTTAAGCTTCATTGAGTTTTGGGGGAACATAATTCAATCCACTACATTCCACCCATGGCCCCCCAAAACTCATGTCTTTTTCACATGCAAATACATTCATTTTATCCCCAAAGTCTTAACTTGTTTCAGCTCGAAAGTCAAAAGTTCAAAGTCCCATCTGTGAAATCAGTACGAGTTATCTATACTTCCAAGATACAATAGTGGGACAAAAATAGGGTATATATTCCCATTCCAAAGGGGATAAATAGGCCAGGAGAGAGGAGAAATAGGTCCTAAACAAGTCCAAAACCCAGCAGGGCAGGCATTAAATCTCAAAGCCACTGAAGTTGAATCTTGTAACTTGACTCTGTGTTCAATGTACTCTGCATGCTGGTGTTGGGCAGCTCTGCTCTAATGGTTTTCCTGGTTTCAGGCCACATTTTAGCTCTTGCAGGCTGGCACTGTACACTGGTAGCTCTACAGGTCTGGGGTCTCCATGGTGGTCCCGCTCTCACAGTTCCACTAGACACGGTGCTGATGGGGCTTCTCTGCTGTAATTCCGACCCCACATTTCCACTCGGCATTGCTGTAGTGAAGGTTGTCTGCGGTGACTCCACCCCTGTGACAAAGCTCTTCCTGGGCCCCCAGGCTTTTCCATACATCCTCTGAAATGGGGTGGAGGTTCCCAAGCCTCCACACCTCTACCATTCTGCGAGCCTGCAGACCTAACACCATGTGGGCACTGCCAAGGCTTCCAGCTTGTATTTTCCAAAGCTGCACATCCAGCCACAATTGGGGCCAATTTACCCACAGCTGGAGTAGCCAAAGCAGCTGGGGTGCAGGTGCTGGAAGCAGCTTCCCCAGGTGGCCTGGGCAGTGAACCCGTGGAGGGTTCCTCAAGCCTGTTCCCAAGACCATTCTGTCTCCCTAGGTCTTTGGGCCTGAAATGGAAGACTTGGCCCCAGAAGCTTCTACAACGCCTTCAGGGCCTTTCCTCCTTCTCTTGATAATCCCATTCTTTTGTGTTAATCTTCTTAGTACCATTGAATTTTCCTTCTGAAAATGCTCTCTGCTTCTCTACCACATGGCCAGGCTGCAAATTTTCCAAATCTTTACACTCTGCTTCCCTTTTAAATTTTGGCTTTAAGTCATGCTTTTGCTGCCATAACTTAGAGTAGGCTTTTAGAAATAGCCATGCAGCTTCCTTAATGACTTGCTGCTCAGAAATTTCTTCTGTCAGATACTCTGGTTCACAACTCCTAAGTTCCAACTTCCATAAAGTCCTGGGTCATGGACACAATTCAGCCAAGGTCCTTGTCAGTTCACAGCAAGGGTGATCTTTGCCCCAGTTTCCAATAAACTCCTTATTTCTATCTGAGACCTCCTTAGAATGATCTTTACAGTCCATATTTTTATCAGCATTCTGCTTGCCACCACGTAACCAATCTCTAAGACATTACAAACTTTCCCTTATCTCTTTGTCTTCTTCTAAGTCCTCCAAACTCCTCCAACCTTTGCCTAACACCCAGTTCCAAAACTGCTTCCACATTTTCAAGTATTTGTAATAAGCAACACCCCACTTCTCTGGTACCAATTTTCTGTATTAGTCCATTTGTGTTGCTTATAACATAATAACTGGAACTGGGTGATTTATAAAAAAAAAAAAAAAAATTATTGCTTACAGTTTCTGAGGCTGGGAAGTCCAAAGTCCATCTAGTGGTGGTGACAGTGACCCAGGGGTCTCACATTGCAAGATGGTGGGAGCAGAGAGAGCAGAGAGAGAGAGAGAGAGAGAGAGAGAGACTCTTCTCTTTTAAAGCCCTCAGAACCACACCCTTGACCACCATTTTTAATCCATTCACTACTGCAAGGTCCTACAATCCAATCACCTCTTCAAGACTCCACCTTTCAATTACCATAATAGGATTTCCCACCCTCTTAACAGTCACAGTTGAGGCTTAGTTTCTAATACATAAAACTTGGGGGACACAGTTAAAGCTTCATTGAGTTTTGGAGGACATAATGCAATCCACTACAGGTGGTTACAGGAAGATTCATTCAGAAGGCAAGATTTGAACCAAGATTTAAAGATGTTGAACTGGCTGAGTTGGCAACCAGGGGGAGAGGATTTCTAGTAGAAAGAACAGCTGAACAAAGGCCCTCAGGTAGGAGTGAGCCCGGTATATGTTCAAGGAATAATAAGGAGACCAATGGGATTGGCACAGCATATAAAGGTGTAGAGTGAGGAGCAGGTCAGAGAGGTAATCAGGGGCCAGATAAGGAAGGGCCTAGAAGGCCTTAAAAGGACTGGCTTTCATTGTGAGGGGACTGGGAAGCCAGTGCAGAAATTCGAGCTGAGGTGTGACATGATCTGGCTTATGTTTCAGTGGACTCACTCTGGCTGCTGTGTTGAGAATAGCTAACAGGGAGGCCTTTTTGGAGACTGTGGAGTAATCCAGAAGAAAGAGCCTAGTGGCTTGGACTAGGCCAGAAGAAAAATGGCAAAAAGTAGTCAGCTTCTGGATATATTTTGAAGGCATACCAACATGATTTCCTGAAACACAAATAAAATGCTCCTTGTTCTCTAACATGGACTGGGAACCTGTCGGTCTGATGGTTGCAGCTATGTGCATGGATCTCCACTTGAACAGAACTGTGTTCTTCCGTCATGAATAACTATAGGGTTGGTCTTGGAAGGGTCTGTTTTCAACAAGAAATCTAGGAGCCTCAAAACACTCACTGCTCAGAAAAGGAGATCAAGGCATATGTGTTTGAGTCAAGGGGCGATAGATAAGTGTCTATGAGAGGGAATGGATGATTTGGAATGGATTTCAGAATCTGGCACTCTGACTGTGCCCTGGTCTACCTCCCATGAACTATGCCTTTAAGATGAAGAGGGTTCAGCAAAAGAGCTGTATCATGAAACATTTTTTGGACATTGAAAACCAAAGGAGTCAGCAGAATTGGCACCAGCAACTTCATCAGCAAGTAGACATGGTGCCATCAGCAATGGGCACCAGCAGTTGGCAAAGGTGCCTGCATTGTCAGATTTCAGTGGCATTGGCAGAACATTCAGTTGGAACTGGCTAAGGTGCCCTTGATGGGAAGACAGTGGACACAGTAGCCAGTAGCACAGACCTCAGTACCTTTGACACATCAGGCACTTTCAGCTTTGAAGCAGCCCTTGGCAGTCATTAGTAGCTAGTTTGGTGTCATTGTCTCAAGCTCTGGTGACAGGAGACATCAACACAATAAGCTACAGCAAGAGAGGCAGAAAAGGGCAGGTGTCACATGGTCAGCCAGTGGTCCAATTAATGGCACCCATGTGACATGAGACACCTAGAATGAATCATTAAGAGGAATTTCAGCAAGGCCTAGAATATGCAGAGAAGCACTGATCTATGATTGTTGCTGCAACCCCGTTTTAAAGCCCTGGTTGGAGTTCTCGAGAACCCCTTTTATATCTGTAGTTAAGGGATAATCTAAGAATTATTCCACTACCATTGGGGTGAGAACAGCAGTCACAGGGAACAATGGCTTGGTTCACAGGAAAAGGTTTCCAGCAAATAGTATGTTTTTAAAATTTTTGGTCATTTCAGAATTTTTAATTACCTGAGACAAAGAAGTGACTAAAAATCTTCAGCACTACTTATGGGAATATCCAGTAGAGACTCAGTTCTTATAATAGTTTTAGTAACTACTATTTAATTAATTCAACAGGAATTTTTGAGCACAAAATGTATATGTAACATCATCCTAGGTACTGTATACAGCAGGGTGTAAGATTCCTACTTTCCAGGAATATGTAATTTCCTTGGATGTACCTTTGAAATACAGTTGACCCTTGAAAAATACGGGGGGAGAGGGAGGTGGTTAGGGACGCTGATGCCTTTCCTCCCATGCAGTCAACAATCCACATATAACTTTTGAGTCACTAGTCGGCCCGCGGGCACGGCGCACCTGGAGCCCATGGAGGGGTGGGGGTGGGGTGCCACACTGTTACTTAAGTAGTAGTTAAGTACTTAATTACTAATGTCTTACTAACGTCCTACTGTTAAGCAGATAACTTAACTTTTTGGTTAGGTATGCCATGCATTCATGACATACCTAACCAAAATTTTTCCAAAATATTTATTGAAAAAATTCCATGTACAAGTGGACTTGCAGTTCAAACTCGTGTTGTTCCAGGGTTTGCTGTGTATACAAATATTAGAAAATAAATCAAGTGCCAAAGTCTTTAAAAGTTCCAGAACAGAAAAGAAATTTGAGTGGGTTGGAAAAATTTGGGGAGAGTTTCTTCGTGGTATCTCTTGGGGTTAATAAATTGGGAAGTAAGAGAATGTGTGTGTGTGTGTGTGTGTGTGTGTGTGTGTGTGTGAGAGAGAGAGAGAGAGAGAGAGAGAGAGAGAGGATGAAAATGGCATCCACTTGTCCTTATTGTCCCTAGTCCTAGCAGGAAACACAGGCACCATCCTCTGTCTGGAGTGACTCCCTCAATTCCCTATTTGGCTAAAAACACCTATTCATTCTTTGAAATTAGTTCAAGTATCATCCACCTGTTCAGAAAGCCTTTCCTGAGCCCCTTGCAGTTAACTCTTCTCTCCTCTTGCAGCATTTTCCTCATAGTATTTTAGTTTCGACATATCTGTCTCTGTGAAATATAGGTAGAATTCCTTGAGGCAGGGATCAAGTCTTATCCATTTTTCCAGTCCCATCGCTGAACCTAGCACAGGGCCAAAATGAACTGACAGTCTGATGGACTGTATGGACGAACCCGTGATTTACTGACGACAGCCAGGCCTGGCGCTGTGGGTGTTTGCAGACGTTGTGCATCTGGAGTTGCACTAGGTCCCTTCCATCCAGCTCCAAGCCTATCAGGGATGCTAAGGTCTTGGGTCAATTGTTACTTCGTGTCTGCTGCATGCAGCACTTAGAAAAGTGTTCTGTCCAAAGTGGATCCGGGAAATGTTGAGAGATGATGATGTAATTGAGTCTCAGTGGTGAGAGGCAGGGAAATCAATCTTCTCAACATTTACTGCTAAAATCTCTTGTACATTTGTGGAGAAAGATTCACTTTCAAAAATTTGTATAGTGCATTTACCTCTTAGTATTTAGAAAATCGTGTATACAATCCTTTGCCACCAAGCAGTGGCTTCTAAGTAGGGAAGGGGTTGAGGGTTAAAAGTGAAAATGCATTAAAGAAGAAGCTTTTAACCTGTCAGCACTCTGTGATTCATAAATCATAACCTTAAAAATAACTTAAAGTGTATCACTTAAAGTGTATTTAGCATTTATACTATCATGAATTCATAGAACAAGTAAAGCTAAAGTGTATTTTCTCTTGAAGACATGAAAGAAGGAATCTGGCAGTTTCATGAGTATTCATTTCCTTTGATAAGAACAGTAGTTATCTGTTAATTAAAAAGAAAAAAAAGAGGAGAGCTAAATTTCTGTTTGCTAAAATAGAAGGCAATAGATCTGTGGGTGATAGTGAAAACGGCCAGTCTTCCTTTTTCCAAAGGTGAATGCATTGACAGGTGATTCTGTATAATGCAGAGACGTGGTCCTGTGGTAAAACAGGTAACAGAGGAACGTAGTTAAGAGCATAGCGTCTGGAGCCAGGCCAACTGGTTTAAATCATAAATCTGCCACTTACTAGCTTTGTGACCTCAAACAAGTTATTTGACTTCTCAGTGCTTTAATTTCTTTACCTGTAAAATAGGCATTTAATGTTGAGATTTAAGTGAGTTAATTTAGAGTTAATCTAATAATACTTAGAGTAGTGCCCAGCACATAGGAAATTCCTATTTAAGAGTTTGCTATTAACATAGGGGTTTGCCCGGCAGTATCTTTCTGGAATACTCAGGAATGTCTTGTGTAATGTGGATTCTTAGGCAGAGTGTTAACTATGGATCCACAGGAGATCAACGATCAAGCTGGAACCCAAAGCCAAAAGATGGATATGAGGATTACCAATCTTTGAAATCTAAAATCCCACTGATAACCAACAAAGAAAATAAACAGGAAGTCATACCATGCAATGAAGAAGTGCTAAGGAGTGGGAGAATAGTAACTATGTTACTAGTTTAGCTTGCTCTGTTGAAGCTGACTACAGGGATCTGCTTGGGCTTGAAGTATTTGACTTATTATAGCTTGAAGGGCAAAGGGATGAATGAAGTTGATTACTGGATTGGTGGCACTAGCTGTATTTCAGAGGGTGGTTATTACAAACGAGAAAAAAATTGCAAATCTATCTTCCTGAACAAGCTGAGCACGTGCTTTAGGTACTTTTTGCTTGGAGTGTCATGAGCTATTGCAAAACTTCCACAACGAAGAAGTTTTTAAGGAATTGCACAGGAATTGTTTTTTGATACATCAGCCTCCTTCTCTAGGAACCCTCTCCTGATTCCCTGAGCAGAAGAAACAAGAACTTCTCTTCCATTTTAGCATCCAAAGTTTGTATTGTTACTTCTATTATAGTTCATTCCATGTTATGCCTTGTATTAAAATCACTTGAAAATTGGTCTGACTTCCGTTGCTAGACTAAAATCTCCTTGAAGGCAGATATTGTGTAATTTCATCTTTTTTGCTCCTTCTACTATGTCTGGGATGTAAGTAGATGCTGAATGCATTTGCAGATATAAACTGAGCAGAGACTTCTCACTTGAATGCTATTGATTGAAAATATAGCCAAATCCTATCTAACTATTAGATTAGCACTTACTTCAATTGTATGGTGGAAGTAGGTGACAATGGCTTATTCAAAATGCTGGATATGTTGTTTTATAAATACATTGTGTAAATTCACATACTTCTGCCTTTCTATGGAACCACAATGCTGTCAGCAATTTAATGGAACTACACTGTCACTGATTGTTCAGCTTCTCAGTTCACTTCCATTTCATTCTGTGCCATGTACATTTATTGAGCCGCTGCTGTTTAAGGGACTCTCCACTCCCCCTCATCCCCCAGCTCCTCTCCCATTGCCACTTAGTGTTGGGAACTGACTGCATTACCTCCAAGAGATGCAGACAGAAGCCCTCTCAGAATTATGCTTATTCATTTAATCTCTTAAGAAGGCCCCAGTTATGATCTTAAACACCTTCTCTTCTAGCTCCTGATAGGTTAAACAATAACCCTAAATGTATTCCAAAACAATTACTTTAGTATATGACAATCAAATTGGAAAGTTTTGCTCTTTTCTTATCTAGGAAATGAATAATCTGCATCATGAGAAATGGAAGGCTCACCGTGCAATGCAGTCATGGGCATTTTTAGTGACAGACTTTCTTTTGTTAATAACCAAGACCTTTTTTTGTTACTTCTTGGCCCCAGGCAAAAGCAGTGTCAAAAATTAATCAATTTTCATTAATTTAGTGAGAATTTATTGAAAAAATGCAAATGGTCATAACTAGGATTAGTTGAGTCCCTCTAAGTGCCAGGAACTTCATATGCATTTTTATGTTTATAAGTCACAATAACCTAATGTGATAGGTTCCACTATTATCTCCATTTTATAGGTGAGAAAACTGAGGATTAGAGAATTTAGGTAACTTGCCCAAAGTGACACAAGTAGTAGGTGGCTAAACTGTGATTCACTAAAAGCTCAAGTTCATTTTTGAGCCCCTGCAAGATTGCAACTTCTTAAAGATGCCTTAAGTGGATTATTTAGTTTATTAATCTCAATATACCCTCAGTATTTTTATTGTGCTTTGAAGTACAGGGTTAAGGCAATACACTGAGGTCGTTAAGAACCTCAGTTGAGCTGCCTGGGTATGAGTCCTGGTTTATCCACCTAAAATAGCATTCACATATTCCCATAATTCCCTGTCCATTCCCTTGCTTAATATTTCTCTGTGGTATTTATCATTACTGAAATTATATATTTTTACTTCTTTTTGTCTGGCTCACCACTAGAATGTAAACTGTGTGAGGACAGTGACTGGTTATGTTTCATTTCCTAACACCAAATTCTCAACAGCTAGAACAGTGCCTGGCATATATATAGTAGGTGGTTCATAAACATTTATTGAATGAGTAAATAAAGGAAGATTCATTTTTCTTATAGTTTATGCCTGCAGTAGTAATTTTCAGATATAATTAATGGTCTGAAGAAGACTCACTTTTTTCTTGGTTCATCCTCAACCTTCTTTTTAAAAATTTATTTAATAGACACAAATATAGTACATATGCTGTGCCAAGCTCCATTTTAAGTGCATTAAAAATACTGACTCAATTTTCACATCACCCCTATGGAGTAGGTAAAATCATTATATCTATTTTAAAGATGAGGAAACAGACACAGAGAAGTTTAGTAACATCCCATGGTCACACAATTAGGTAAAGAATAGAGCCAAGATTCAAACTCAGGGAGTCTTGTCCTGTTTCCAACCAATACACCACACTGCTTTCTGGCTTAATCCTATACAAATGTCATCTCCATGGAATTTAATGCTCCAAAGACATGTGTTCACACTCTTCCAGAGAATTTCCTTCCACCTTGCCCATCTTTCCTTCCTCTCTACCCAGATTAAGGAAAAAAAATAGATAAGATTATTTTGCTTATTTTATTTCATTCCATTATGCTGTTTCTTCTTTGAAATGGCAATGTGTGCTGTCAGTGAAGCTTCTCTTAGGCTACCTTCAAGGATAAACAACAGATCTGACCCCTGGTGGTGCTGGAGAGCTCACATGCTCTGTCTGCTTTTCTTCTTTCTCATGTCTGTCTCTTTTGTGTCTTTCTAGGGCTTTTGGATCCCTGCCACAGCCCTTACCTTCCAGGCTTGAGAAGGGAGTTCAGTGGCCTATGAAGGTTGCAAAAACTGCCTTTTAAGCCGAAAACTTACAAGGAAGCCCAATTTTATAAACAATCTGTGCTCTTGCTTTTAGTCATTTGGTCCTGTCCTTTCCTGCCCCTTTTCAGTTTCTCTCCACAAACACACAAGCATCCTCACAGTCCTGGCTCTCTGATACAGCACAGTATTCACTCAGGAGGCAATCGTCATGAGCACAGATACCTGGGATTTAGTTCCAGTTCCATTACTAAAGAGCAGTCTTCCTGGGGCAAGTCAAGCAATATTGCCTATGAAATGACTCAGGTGCTAGGATGAGCTAGATATTTAAAGGTCCTTTCCAGCTCTAAATCATGATTATTCTTTGAAGAATTACGTAAGGAAGAGAAAGCACTTGGATATCTAAATCCCTATTACTCTCATTACTGATTGTAGTATAACTTCAAGGGAGCCACTGCTTTTTATTAAACGGGGGTGAGCTTCTTAAAGTTGGAGGATGACAGCTGCTGCTGATAGCAATAGATCAAAACCTATTTACTTGTCTAATTCTTCCCCTATTTCTCTGTAAATATCAGGGAGGATTACGAGTAAAGATGATATCTCAGCTCTCTGGTCTACATACCGAGCTATTCCAAGATAAGTTCATTTAAAATAAGGCATTGAAAAATCCTCCCTCTTAGCTTAGAAAGAATGCAGCAGCCATTTTTCTTTCTGAAATTGCATAAAAACCTTGGAACAGAGCATGGGTAAGTAAGTTTGGACTGTACTGCTCTCATACCCAGCAGTTGTATGAATATCTACCCAGCCCAAACAGTTGTAGCTATTTTGCACTTTGTTTGTGCTAGGTTTTGTCATTTCAAAGGGCACATAGAGCTTTATAAATGTTGGTTATTCCTTCTCCCAATGTGCCCCTGAAGAACTCATTAGTTATTGGTCTCATTTGTAAACAGAAAGCATGAAGCAGGGGGGAGGAAGTCACTCTAGGGAGTACAGGCCACCAGCGTTGTGGGTGTTACATGCACGAAGGACCTGCCTTACATTTTTGTAAGACAGTTAAAAATAAAAACACTCTATCAGGAAATATCTTTGGGAGTCCTAACCCAACCCACTCAGGACTGACCTCTAATCTGCAATCTTGTTTGGCTTGGTTCAGTCTAATAAACATGAACTGAGCATTACCATGTATGGGTGCAGTGTGCTTCATGCTTAGGAAATGAAGATGAATATGGCAAAGATCGCACTCTTGAGTGAGAGAGACAAACGAGTCAATTGATAGTTTTATAGGATATAACGGGAGAACTGAAGGGTTAAATGATCAGTCAAGCCCAGAGAGAGGATTTCCTAAAAGGTTTCTCCAAGGCATAAGTATTAAGGAATGAATAGGAGTGACCCATGTAAAGAAGCAGGGCAATTGAGGTGCAGAAAGGAGATGGTGTTTCTGCACAGAATGGCTACATGGTCAGGAATTCTATAACCTCTTCCTGGGAAGAGAAACTATATTTCTTGGCCTATTTTACAGTTTAGTGAGGTCATGAACCTGAATCTTGGTGAATCACACGTAGTCTAAAGTTAAGTGATGAACTTCCAGGCCTGTCAATACAACACCCTGTGTGATCTCTTCACTTCTCTCTACCCTGCCTTTATGGCAGCCCTCAAAGAACTCTGAGATTGGAGAACCTATGAAGGAAGAAACCTGGATCCCCGAGTTACTGCCTGGAGGAGTAGAACTGGAACTGACCCACATAGGACTTAGCATGGGTGAAAAATAAATTTAATAGTGTTAGACCACTGAGATTTTGGAGTTGATTTGTTTCAGTAGCTAGAGCCCATTACCTTGATTATACAGTGTGCCAGGCTAAGGAATAATAAGAAAAATCTGAATGACTTGCTGTCACTCCAGAATTTATATACCCCAAATTACTTAAGTTTTTGACTTTAAGGTCAATTACTCTTTCTTCTTTCCCCATTCTCCAGTGGCACCAATGTTTCTCCTGAAAAAAGAGTAATCTTTTATACATTCTTATAGCATGTCAACTTCTGAGTGTTCCCAGCACCTTGTACCTTTTTTTTAGGACTTTAAAATTACACATATTATTATATAATAAAGAAATGCATTATAGTATATATATTATACATAAAATATATAACAAATTACATAAATTATATAAATTACATATATAATATAAATGTATAAAATTTATTATATATTATATAATAATATATAATAGGCTATATAATACATAACATATATATGATATAGTAATATATATGTTATATTTATATATATACATATATAATTCATTTCCCTCATTAGGATATATGTTTTGTGATGGCAAGGGCTGTGTCTATATTGCTTATTATTGTAACCCTAATGCTAAGTAGACACAATTATTTGCAGACTGAATGAATAAAGATAAATACAATAGAATAAAGGTTTTTTTTAAGAAGTGGCAGGAGCTTAGCTTGCACATGTTTCTTTTGAAAGTCCTGTGTTATATCCAAATGTAGGTGTGCTGAAGGCAGATAGGTCTACAGACCCAAAGACAGAGGTTTGGATGTCACTCATGTGTAGGTGATAGTGGAAGTTACGGGGGCAGAAGAAGGTGCCTAGGGAGAGTATTGGAAGGAGGAAGAGTAGAGCATTAAGATCAAATTCTGGGGAATATCAATGTATAAAAGAGACTAAGCATAAGATGCTAATGAGGAAATATTAGAAATATTAGGAAAAGGAAGGGGAACTAACAGGCATGGGAACAAAACATTGTGACAGTTATAGTTTTGGGTTCAGATCTGAAAGAAAAGAAGCATTCAATAAACATCTGTTTATTTATTGAAATAAGTGTTGAACACTGGACAGTATATAGTCCCATGAAGATGGCCAAAGGGGCTGACACCTTTTCTAATAGACATATAGCCAATGTCATACCCATTAATCACTACAAAATTGTAACACAGATCTCTGGGATAATGCCAAAAAGCCCGAGGGACATCCTGGGGCTGCTCATTAGTCTGGTACAGTAGGCTGTATTTACGATCTGAGTTCCTTCCCTGTGTAGTAGATTCTCAGAAGTACAGAAAAGCTCTCAGTCTAGCATATATTATTTATTGATAATATATGTTAGGGGTCAGTAAACTATGGCTAACAGGCCAAATATTGCTCATTGGCTGTTTTTGTAAATAAAGTTTTATTGGAACACAGCCACACATTTGTTTCTGAATCGTCTATGGCTGCTTTCACAACAGGGTTAAGCAACAAAGGACATATGACCTACAAAGTGTAAAATATTTGTGATCTGGCTTTTAACAGAAAAAGTTTGCCAATCCCTGATCTAACTGAGCATATCTGTTTGTCCTGGAACAATAAGGCATTTTCAGAGCTGAATGGAGCTCCTAAGAACCCTGGGAACACCACAGCTGGTCTCACCAAAGACCAGACCTACAGGAAATGGAATACTCTGTGCCCTCAATTAGACTGAGTCCTGTTGTGTATCTACTTTAGGTTAGGACACCTGTGCTAATGGTGAATATGTGTGTATGTGAGATCCTGTTTGACAATGTGTCTTTAACTGATGGCCCTTGGATGATTGACCAACACTGGGTGGCACTGAATTTAAAACATCAGCTCATGAAAAAAAAAAGAAATGCAAGTCAAAAGAATGAGGGTAGATGGAGAGTGATTGATGAGGAAGGGCAAATAAAAAGTTACTCTGTCATAAGATACCATGACAGCATCTGTGCCTGTAGCCTATATTTTGTCATTGCCCTTCTGATAAATAGCAGAAGAAACAGGAATGAGTTTCTATCATTTTTCTAAGTGACAGGGAAATAAGACTAAAGTCTTTCTTTCTAGACTTTTAAAGAAATTACATTGATTCTACACTTTCCCCCTAAAGCCTGCATATATCTGTATCCACCATCAAGACCAGACCTAACAAACACCTGAATTTTAAACAACTTGAAAGAACTAGAGTCTTTAAGAGAACAGGAAGCCAAACTGGGAGAATGTCACATTCATAACACTCCTTTTGAACTCTGAAATAATCTGTGATCCCATCGCATTAAGACTTTCATTTCTGGAGAGATTCTCTTTCCCTATGAAACCGGGGTAGCAAAATGACAGCTATAACCAAATATGGCCCCCAATGCTTTGTTTCCTTAACAAAGTTAGTTGGAAAAAACACACACAATATTTTGGGGGAGGCAGGACTTGTGCTCTCCAGTTTGCCACAGTTTTCACTGCTCCATATTGTCTTGCCTTTAGAAGTGTTTGAGTTCTCAGTCCTTCCCAATGTACATCAACATTCCTGCTCACAGGAATGTTTTTTTTGGTCAACTGTTGCTTTGATCTATTTGCTTTGATCAGGTTTAAAGTTAAAGAAGGCAAAGCACCAATTTGTGGCATTATAACATTCTGTTTGTGCTGCTAAACATGTGTTCGGATGTTTTTATGTGTTCTCTACTCATCTGTGTGCACAGTAAGCATCCTTAAAGTCTTGCCCAATAGAGTTTGACCAACTCATTTTGCTAAAATAGATGGAAATATGCTCCTCTCAGTAAGTAATGAGGCACTAATGAAGAATGAACATATTTTAAAAACTTGTGTGGGCCAGCCTGTGGCTCACTTGAGAGAGCGTGGTGCTGACAACACCACGTCAAGGGTTAAGATCCCCTTACCGGTCATCTTAAACGCCCCCCCCCAAAAAAAACCTCGTGATGTTTTGTGAGATTACTGATTTGTGTGTATCACTTAAATCAGTGACTTTCAAACGAGGAAGTCCTGGCATACAATTGGCAAATCTCCAAAGTCTCTAATTTCTTTATTATGGCATCATGTCATGCTACATTACACCAAACTCTGCAGGCCAGAGACACGTGCCCCTTTTTTCAGTGGCAATTGCAAAGTGGCTTCTAAATCATCTAATTGTGAACATCGCAGTCCCAGGAAGATGGGCCGAGGAAAAAAAAGATGTGTTTTTTGTGGTAGTTGTTAACGGGTCTTTCCATTTTAATTACAGTGTAAAGTGTTTCTGTGGAGGGCAGACTTCAAAGATGGCCCCCAACCACCCCCACCTCCTGGTATTCAAGCCCTTGAGTAAACACCTTCTTCTGTGTGTGGGTTGATCTAGTGACTTGATTATAATGAGTAGAATATCACAAAAGGATGGGATGTCACTTCTGTGATTGGGGTGTGACAGACTGTGACTTTCATCTTGCTGGCACTTCCTCGTCCTCTCGCTTGCTCTGTTGAAGCTAGCTGTACGTTGTGAGATGCTCTATGGAGGGACTCATGTGACAAGGAACTGAGGGAGATCTTCAGCCAACAGCTTGTGAGGCCCTGAGGCCTAAGCCCAAAACCCCCTACGGAACAGAATCCTTCCCACAACCACATGCATGAGCTAGGAATTAGTCCTTCCTGGCTGAGTCTTGAGATGACTGTAGCCCTGTGAGAGACCCAGAGGCAGAGGTAAGCTGCACCTGGATTCCTGACCCATAGAAACTGCGAGATAATAAATGTGCTATGCCACTAAACTTTGGGAAAATTTGTTAATATAGCAATACAGAACCTCATTTTTCTACTGGAATAACAGCAAGCTCTGTTTTTAATTTTTTTAAACCAGAATCTCAAACTGAGGATAGAAAAGAGGGATAATTATTTAATCCACTCCGAGGTGTTCAGTACTTTTCAGTGAAAAAAAAATAATTGAAAATATATAGTCCGAGCTTCAAAAAATCCACGGGAAGACTTGTGTTATCTTTTAATTCTATTTTTTCAGGAACTGTTTTGAAGCACCCTCAGATGGGTTAAGCTGAACTGAACTTAGAAGTAAAGGGCAACTAAAATGCGGGTGTTCATTACGTAGCAAGGTCGAAGTACAGTAGCAATGAACCAAACAGTCAATAGCAGAACCTCATTGTGATTGAGAGTCCTGTGATAAGAACATTCACTAGTCAACAAATATCTCTGAGTTCGAGTTTTGAGGAATCCAAGATTTAACTGAGGAGGATGAGAAGGCAAAAGAGATGGAAGAGAGGAGAGGCAGAGGGTGACCGGGTATCACAGAGGCCGCAAGAAGGCAACAAGTCTACTGAAGTCAAAGTAAGGCGGAGATGGAAAGGGACTTACGGGATTCCGGCTCTGCTGGTTACTGGTGACCTCAGCAACGGTGGCAGCAGAGGAAAGAGCAGAAGCCAAGCAGGTTGAGGGACAAGCAGGTGCAAAGGGATGTAAGATAGCAAGTATAGGCGATGCTAAATAACCCCAAAGATAGTAAAAAACGAAAATACTAGAAGAGGAAATATTGAAAAATAGAGTGAGAATACGATATAAAAGTTGCTAGTATGCTGAAATACATTTTCAATTCAGGATGAGAGATATTGGTACAGCAGGTACAATACAGGCCTTGCCTCAAAGTCCTGCAAACATTTAAAATGAAAATCCTTTGAATACGTGACCTTCAAGTGTTATGTTATCAAATGACAAAAGTGATTATGTCCTTTTAAAAAGGAAAATGTATTAGAGGAATATCCAAAGATTTGGCCACACAGAGTTCTTACTTGGAAAAAGGTAAGTTATGCATTGCCAATGAGTAATCAGATAATTTCCCTGTGTCTAAGGGACAGATAAAAGCACAATATGCTCACAGTTTCTAGGAGAGTACTAATAAATGCCATTTTCTCATGGGAATGTTTTTTTGTTTGCTTTCTTAAAAAGAGAAAAAGGTGAAATTTGATCTTCAGAAGTCCCAGGAAACTTTTAGACCTGAGAAAAGACTGAGTTGGGGTTGGTGAGGGAAGTGAATGCTGGGTGAAAATTGGTGATGAAGTTTTACTACTGAAGGTCAGGCATTGCAGAAGACACAGAAAAAGAATGGATGGAGGCGAGGAATTAATGTAATTACTGTCTTAAAGGTGTCTATGCTTAGAGAGTATGTAATGTACTCTATGTGTTGAATGTAACACATGTACTTGAGAATATGCAGTTCTTTGCATTGGTGAATATTTCAATATCAAAAAGGATATATTACAGAAAAACCATTCTTACCAAAGGAATAAACTTTCTTCTCTGAAACTTGAAACAACAAATATAAATAATGCATGAAAAACATGCTATGAAGCATGCGAACAGATTAAGATTGTTCTTAGCAAACCACCTTTTCTCTATTTAGGAACAATAATCGCCAATTCCAAATACATTAATTAAAGGATCTCAGGTAGCAATCAGAGAATATTACTTATGACAGATGATGAACACAAATATCCTGAAGACCAAAGTTGTATAAACAAAACGAAGAGACATTTTGTACATTTTCTGGCAGTGCAAAGTTAGAGTGAATGCAGATGAATGTGCTGGCAGCAAAATTACACTATTAACCATCTGAAGATTGAGCTCGTTACCTAAGAAGGCAAAGCACCAATTTGCAGCACTATAACATTCCGTTTGTGCTGCTAAAGACGTGTTTGGATGTTTTTATATATTCCCTATTCGTTTGTGTGCACAGCAAGCACTTCAGCATCAGCCTCTTGATAGAAACTTAATTTTGCACAGTTTCTATTATATTGTTTTCTCTAATGGGAATGATATTCTGTCTTAAAAATAAACACTCAATTTATTCTCCAAATAATTCTGGGTTCAGGTTCTTTTGTTTCTTATTATCAAATGGCCTATACAGGATTATAGATATATCTTAAAATTGAGGCATTCTGACTAAAAATATATATTTGACATGTGAGGAAAATACTTATCCATTCAATCATTCATTCATTCTTTCAATGTCCTGTTTTGGGCTAAGCACAATGGGAAATTCAAGGATGTTGAATTGTTTGTGCCCTCAGGTTGCTTATGACATAGAAGTGGCAGAATATTACTAGTGACTTCAGACAGGAACAACCACAGGGTCCTAAAATCTCAGAGGAAAGAGAGATCAGCATATTCCCTCATTCCACAAATACTTCTTGACCACCTATTATGTGCCAGGCACTGTTCTAGGCACTGAGTATGTAGAAGGGAACAAGAGAGTTAAGGTCTCTAAACTAGTGGACCTTTTTTCCTGTGGTGAAATGGAAAAGAAATAAGAAAAAACCAAATAAATGATATAACTTCAGGTAGCCACAAGTGCTATGAAGAAAAATAAAGCAGAGCAATTCCAATGACAGTGACAGTGGGAGGAGATATGATTTTAGGTCACAAAGGCCTCTGTGAAGAGGTGGCATCTGAGAAGAGACTTGATGGTGTACAAAAGGAAGTGTATGAAAATCTGAAGAAAGCGCTCTCCAAGCAGAGGGATAAACATGGAAAGCTCCTTGAGGCAAAAATGATCTTGTCATGTTCTGGAACATAAAGAAAGCTCCATGGCTAGAGTGTAGAAGGACAGAGTGATAGAGGTCATAGAGGTGGGAAGGGGTTAGATCCTATTGACTTTTGTAGGGCAGGATAAAGATTTTATGCTAAGTGAGAAAGGAATCCATTGGAGATTTTAAGCAGAGTGTATATCATGATCTGATCTACACTTTAGAAGGATCATTCTAGATGCTGTGTGGAAATTCAATTGTAGAGGAGTAAGAAGGTAACTTGGACAGAGATGAGACATCTGTGAATAGTCCAGGCTAGAGAGGACCACTGGGAAATCAACTCAAGAAGTCTAATTAAAGATGGCAGTTTAGGATCTGTTGCGGTAGTCTGGCTAGAGGTGGTTGATTTTAACTAGGTTGATAATTACACAGTCATGAGACCACCTATTTTTAGGGGAAGTTTCACAAAAGAAATGATATGATATTATCTAAGTTGACCTTTAAATGATGGGCAGCACTGTGACAAGGTGTCATATTCATTGATTTATTGAGTGCCTATCTATTTTTATGGGCCAAGCACTGTCCTAGGTGCTGGAGGGATGGCAGGACAGAAGCCCTTGCTGAAAGTGCGAAGAAAACTTGCTAAGGAATAATATTTTAGGTAAGGACACAAAAGTAGGGGGTGAATAATATGCTCATAGGAAGTACTTCTAAAATTAACTTAAGGAAATTTTATTCTTTTCCTTTTAGTATAAAAAATTATATGATTAAACTCCTTTGTATGCTTGACTCTCCCTGAATTTGTAAGTGTTAAGTTTCTATCAGTAGAAACTCAGTTCACTGTCAGTTGGCAAATTTCATCAGATAATTTCCTTAGAAACAGTGGTTAATATTTATATTTCCCATTCTAGGAAGGAGAAATTATAACCTCTCTAGAAAGGAAAAGAGAAGAAGAATATAAAACATAGGACAAGCTCATATATCTAGGTGCACCTATTACAGTTCATCTGCTACCCATCTTGCCGCACAGTCTTTTCCCAGCTGGATGACTCAACTTCAACTTTCCCTCCTTCTAATTCTTATTGTATACTGCCTCCAGAATTAACTTGCCTACAGTAGTCCAGTCCTGTCCATTCCCCAGTGCCTACAGAATAACTTCCAAATTCCTTAGCTTCGCACAAACTGACCCAACCTATTTTTTCTGTTATACCTATAGGCTACACTCTTCAATTGTTTGAATCACATTGGATTATTTTTTAAACTGTCGTGAAATGCACATAATATAAAATAGACCATCTTAACTATTTTTAAGTGTACACTTCAGTGGCATTAAGCACGTTCACATTGTTGCACAAAACCTACTGGATTTTAAATCATTAATTATTTCCATAATGCTTCCAGCAATTTGTTGCCTGGACCATACCTGTATTTATATGGTTCCTGCTGGCCTCCTGAAATGTTTGTCTCTTTTTTTTACCAATTAAAATCCTACATATCTTGAAAGACTAATGCTCAGATCCTACCTCCTCCTTTAGGCTCCTTTGAAACCTTATCTGGAAACAGAAGGTTAACTCTGTTGCTAGGTAACATACTGCTTACAGTAAAAATGATGCCTCCTTGGCAAATCACATCTGGACTGGGAGGCTTTATACATGAACTATACATACATGATGGGAATGCAATACTTTGGACTTCCCTGAGTGATGACTCTTGTAATTAGGCAGGTCCCTTGTAGGGACCCTGGAGGCTATGTCTTGGAGTTGTTTCAAGAGATATTGCCTCTTACGGGGCAGGAGGCTTTTAAGCCAGTGACAGTCGTGCACCCACCCATTATGAATATAATGTTCTTGAATCTGAGCTGTCACCTACAGGGCTGCAACTGCTATTTGTACCAATATTAGCACTACCACTGAAGAGAAATTCTCAGGCTTTCCTGATGGCCAGCAGTGTTTCCAGTATTATATCCTTCTAAATTAATCTAAAGCCAAGTGTAGTCTATAGTAGTCTTGTGAGTCTGAATGTATAGTTAGATCTAAGAAGACATGCTCTTGTGGGTCCCATCAATATGTAAAATACTGTCCTAAATACTAATAAACTTTGTATGCCTGGACTTAAAATCACTGGGAACATAGAAGTATATAGGGCTAGGGTAAGAAAGCATTGATTACCTTTGGAAGTAGCTGGATTGCCTGTAGAATTCTTTGTCTATGCCCAGAATTAAGGATTCCAATTTCCAACAAATCCTGATCTTCCATAACATTGCTTCCCTGAAACAAAACCAGAAATGTTACAAGTTACATCAAGTATTTCTACTGTGGGTAAATAATAGGGATTTATTTAATACAGAAACAAATAACCAACAAGTGATCTGATTGTTATAAACAAAGATATAGTCACTCTTCTGGAGGGTGAGGGCAGCGTTTGTCATCTATGTCACAGATCTGAAGGCTGTGGGAAAGCTCCCCTCCCCTCTAAGTGTATATCAAATGTCTTTCATGGCCTACTATTTATGGTTGGGTTATCGGCAATGAAGATTCATTCCTGTGACTTAAAACTCTGTCCCTGTAAAAATGTAAATGCTTCTAAGAAGAGTTGCCATTTAGGATTATCAGTGACATATAAGCTGATGTGAATGAATCAGTGTTGTTGTTGTTTTTTTTCCCTCTGAAAATGGATTTTGTGAGGAAGGATGATAGAAAAATTAAAGTACATTAGGCAGGTTAAAAGTGAGAATTAATAATTAATTTAAAAATGTTGAAGGCCAGACACCTGATGAAGATGTGGGGATAGAACAGTGAATATGATGCAGGTCCTGGCCCACAACTGTCCTTATTCCTTTCAGTCCAGTGACAGAAATGACTCATTCAAAGGCAGCTAGAATGCTGTGGATGAGATGTGACAGTGACACCTGCTTGGGTGTCCAGAGGGGTCTTGGGATATGTTTTCAGAGGAGATAATGTCTAATCAGATATATAAAGGATGGTTAGGACTTATCACCCAAAAGAGGAAGAACAGAGGGGAAAAATGACCTGTACGTGAGAAAGAACACAGTGTACTTGAAAATGTCATGTTCTGGGATAATGTGGACAGGGACGCAGGAGGCGAGGCTGAACAGGCGAGCAGGTCCTGTAGCCATGCTGAGGGATGCAGGCTTCATCGTGGCCACAATGAGAAGCCATGGGCAGGTCTGAGAAAAAGAGTTATATGATGAAATTCCAAATTCAGAAAGATCATTTTAGTTTTTGTGACTGGGCCTGAGTTTCCTTACTTATAAAATGACAAAATTGAGTCACACAATCTTTATGGACCAGTTCAGTCCTGAAATTCTCATATTTAAGTAATATTTTAAAACTCTGATTAATATTTGGATACAGAAATTTACAGATTTCTCATTTTGTCCCTAAATTTTAGTCTTTTGGAGTTTGTAAGCTAGGGTTTCTCTTTAATTTGAAGAGTCCATAGAAGTCAAGAATTCAGATCACTATTTTTCTGGACAAATCAAACTCTGTCCTATGAAAGTGTACAACAAAACCATGTATGAAGAGAAATGATAAAAAATATCTATTTCTGGAGAGTGAAGGGTACCCATGGACATTCAAAGCAAAAGAGAATGACTTGGAAAGGGCAATCCTGGGGTCTAATAGGAGGCTACTGTGATTGTTCTAGAGATGATGTGGGCTCAGACAAAGGCAGTGGTAATTGGAGGCAGAAAGAAGCAGGTGAATATGAAAACTATCCAGAAGTTTGACCTGGAGAGTGAATGTGTAGAATGGAGGAGAAATGCAGAATGCACACTGGTTCCAGGCTTGGGCAGTGGCTGGATCTTGATGCCTTTTCCCAGGATACTGAAGGAGGAGGGCAAGCCTGGTGTAATGCGCACAGTAAGACTAATGTGGCTCCCCGGACAGGGACAGAATAGATGAATGGAAACAATTTAATACCAAACTACATTATAAATGGATAATTGACTGTTCTTAGAAAGATTAAAGCCATTAGAATGATACCATAGCTAAGGGTTTAAAATGGGCATTCACTGGACAAAAACATTCCACCTACTCACAGCATCATTCTTGTGCTTAAGCTACATTGGCCATCTTGGAGGGAACAGAATAATCCAGGTATATAGCCACATGATAATGAAAAGCCTAATGAAAAACAAATAAAGCCAGCCTTGGCAATATGCCACAGGAAACATTGCTCTCAAGAAATTACTGAGTGCACATAGTAGAGCGTGGCTAAGAATATAAACAACTTCATTTTGAGAAAGCGTTATTATTTCCAGAAATGGACTAGTGTGGCATGAGCAGGATATGTAACACCATTCTGACTTTTATTCTTTGAGGGATTTTCCAAAGGAGTTACCTGGCCCTTAAAAGAAAACTTTGCCTATTTAAATGTTAGAGCACTATCAGATTTTCCACATGCTAAATTGACAGTCTACAATTTCAGCTCATGCAAAATATAGGACCTCATTTCTTTGTACAAACACAAAACACACCAGGATCCTACAGTCTGCAGCAGCTACCTGAATAGGTAATCCTGAAAACTTGATTTCAGTGTTTGAATACTGAAATGATTTGGACAATTAAATCCTTAAAGGCCACTGTTTTTCCTCTAAACCACCAATACTCTGTCTTCTCTCTCTTGGGTAAGGGAGAAGTCTTTCTGAAGAATTATAGGGAAGTTAGAAATTTTAAAACAAGGTATTAAATACATAAACTACTCTTTGGGTCAAATCTCCTAGCATACAAGATAATTACCAAACACTTTTGCAAAGTGAGTGAAAATTATGGAAAGCATAATGCAAATTGTGGGAATGTGCCAGAGGGGAAATGGTACTAATTAGGAAATGAAAAGAATAGTACTCGCTGTCCCCAATGACATGCTGTTAGAAATTTTCTATTTTCCCTCTTTCTATAACATATAGGGATAACAAAAATATGCCGGTACATCATTCATTCTTTTATCCAAACAGCAGAGGGCTTGGAGTCTAGAGACCTGCATTCAAATCATGACTGGGTAAACTTGGATGAATCATATATTCTTTCTAGGCTTCCTGGTCCTCACCCATAAAATGAAGCAGTTTCATGAATACATATTCAGTTCAAAAATGCTATAAGTTCAGTCATGTCTGATATTTTTTTATTTGGCTGGCTGGTACGTGGATCCGAACCTTTGACCTTGGTGTTATAACACCGCGCTCTAACCAACTGAGCTAACCACGTTTGACTTTTGACTAGTATCATTATAAATAAATATAGATAGTATATTTTGAAATTACATTTCAGTGTTTCAGAATTTTTAACCTAAAGTTAACTTTAAGAAGTGAGTCTCGGTACTATGAACTTACAAATATTTTTTGTAGTATCGTGGACTCTTGTAGCTTTTCAGAGAAAAAGCAAATGTTTCAAACCTTACAACTGTCTAACCATTTCTTACCCACACGGGTAACAGTTGCACCATCAAGGACAATAAACATTCCTTTTCTTTTTAGGGAGCTGAAATTTACTCTGACTTTATCATTTGCCTTTACTAAATGTTAGAGAATCTCATCTTAACTTCTTTTTCTCAAAGCTCAACACAAACGCTAGCTTTCTCCTTCCTCCACCCATTTTTCACGTGACTGCTGGATCAACGGTTTTCAGAACAGAGCTGCATTATGTCCGTCTTCTGTTTAAACACCCCCAGCACTGCACCCCCCTCCTGCTCACCTCCCCAGCACACCTGCTGTCTCTACTTCTTCATCTCCCATTTACTCCTCAACCCACCAAAATAAGCTTTTACCCTCCATCAACTCCGTAGAATTTCTCTGCCATGTGTTCAGAATAACCTCTTAATTGCCAAATCTAGTCGATTCTTTTTGTTTATTTATAATATTATTATTTTTTTACATTCTAAGATGTTGTGGAGCAGTTGGGGGGGAGGAGGAGAAGGGAAAGGGGGAGGAAATAGGTGGGGGGAAAGGAGGAAGGACAGGGACCATGGTTGAGGCCTGTGGCACTCCCCTCATTCCTGCAGGGGAGACCAGGGGGCTTCCATCAGTGGCTCAGTCATTGCTGGGCTGGATGCAGATGTCAAAGGGTGTGGCTGAAGCCCTTGGTGCCCCTCTGCCCTGGCTTAGGAGACCAGGGGCTTCCTGAAGTGGCTTGGTGGTTGTCACTGGGCCAGTTGCAGGTGTTGGGGGGTTGTGGCTGGAGCCCTTGGCCCCCACTACCCTGGCTCAGAAGCCCAGGGTGCTTCCTGTGGCAGCTTGGTAGTGGTTGTCACTAGGCTGGTTGTGGATGTCAGCGGGGGCATGGCTCAGGCCCCACGCTATCCCTGCTCCCTGGCTTGGGAGCCTTCTAGGTTTTACAGGTGTTCTTTGGTGATGTGAGACCTTTAGTAGTTAATATCAAACTTCGTCTCTGGTCTGTGGGTATTTTTATTTTTCCTTCAGTTCTGTGTTGGATTATTTGCTGTTTCCCCCACTTCATCTCTGCACTGGAACTAATTTGTTGTCCTTTGCTTACTTCTAAAATAGAGGAACTTCCTGTGGGGACCAGCACTTGAATCCTGTAGTTGAGCTAAATTGCTGCTTTGCTGCTGGTTCTCTGAGGAAGGCTTTTAGTGCAGCTTGGGTTTTAATTGTTGACCTTATTTGTATTTCTGGGTCTTGTGAGTTCTGGTACATCTGGGTTATGTGGAAACTCTGGTCTGGGCCTCAGACTTTTCAGCAAACTGCACCTTCTGCAGATCTGTATTCCTGACCAGTCTCCACTGAGTGGTCCTGCACTGATTGGATGGCAGATCAGCTGTCCATGCTGTGCCCCAGTGTTCCCCCGGTGGGCCTGTCTCCCCCACCACCTGTTCTCCAAACACATTCCATGGGATGGGCCATGTGCCAGTCCATTGCAATGACTCACCGGCCTTTGAGTGGCTCCTTTTTTTCAGTTGTTGTGGCTTCTCACTTCTGTGTGGATCCATGGGAACCCTGTTAGTGGTCTTGCTGGCTTGAGGGCCACCAAGGCCCTCTTCTCTCCTGCCGCCTCCAAGCAACTTCATCTGAAGGGCACAGCTGTGGCTTTTGCCAGCCCTTACACCTTGTGCTCACCAGCTCCAGACTTGCAGCGGCTGGGATTCAGAATGGTGGGAGCAGTCCTTTCTTTCTGTCATCGTGGCTTCTCCTGTCTTCGTGCACTCCATAGGTCTCTCCTCCTTTTC
The DNA here is from genome assembly GCF_027409185.1 of Cynocephalus volans. Taxonomy (NCBI): domain Eukaryota; kingdom Metazoa; phylum Chordata; class Mammalia; order Dermoptera; family Cynocephalidae; genus Cynocephalus; species Cynocephalus volans. The sequence goes on along the minus strand of NC_084471.1, from coordinate 24,622,686 downwards.
CCCTAAGCTCTAGTGGCCCCATCCTGGCTGTTGTTGCTTTTTAATAGTTGTAAATTGGTTGATTTGTGGGACAGAGTGACAATGGGGACTCTCTATTCCACCATCTTGACCAGAAGCCTTTTTTTTTTCACTCAAAGTAATTCACATATTTAATGTGAAAAAAGAGAAAACTATAAAGAGTAAACAGAGAAGAAAACCTATTTGGCCTTGGGTTTGGTGATGAGATTTTATGTGAAATACCAAAAGTGCAATTCATGACAGACCTCCTAGTTGATTCTTTTCTATCCTGGTTTCAAGTATTCACTGGCCACATGTGGCTCATGGCTATCATATTTGGACAACACAGTTACAGGGCATTTCCATCATCACAGAAAGTCCTATTCTACAGTTCTGCTGTACAGTCACAGACATTGAAACTGTCATCAAATCATACAGATGGGGCAAAAATGGGTCAGTAACGGAATCAAAACAGAGAATAAAAAGTACTCATGAATCATTCTCAGAATATAATTAATCATGTGTCTCTTAGTCAAAAGTTCATGAACATTGAATTTAGGATCTTTAGCAAATTCTCTTCTAATTTTTTAGTCTTCTAAACAAATTAGAAGCCTGTTCTACTTTTACTAGTATTCACTAGTATTTTATTATGGGTCTAGAAATCTATGCTATGAAAATGACAACTCTAACTGATAAATTTATAATTTTCTTAGCACTCTACCAGACACATTGCACAAGGTGTTTATGGAATGATAAGCAACAGATTAAGATGTTTATTTAATGACTTACTAAATTGATCAAAGGCCCAAGGTAGTGGTTTTAGAACAGCTGTTCTGTTACTGACAAGAAATGTCTCATCCAGGGGGTCTTTATTGCTTTCTTAAATCACAGAATGAAGAAAAAAATCACCTAATATTTTATGCACTGATAGCTAAAAGCTGAAGTCTCTCTGACCATGGGGAGAATATCTATGTACTGAATTTTTTCAGCTGTGATAAACTAATAAGATGACCAAATCAAACAAAAGAGTTTTCTATTTAACAATCCATTAGAAGTAGAACAGCTATTTTATTGAAATCATCTCCCAAAAATATCTGTACTGATGGCTCTGTCTCTCAGAACACCAGCTTGAAAAGTTCTCCTATTTTCTTAACTTTAATACTCTATCATATTCATTTAGAAACCTTTCTTTTATATTACATATTGTATAAAATGCTAGGGAAACATACTTAAGGACCATAGGGAACTGGTTTATTTTTAATATAAGCTTGAGTTGAATAATGTTATTTATTCTCTCTCTCCACTCAGTCCAAGACTGAAAAAATCAAGAGGATACTGTTGATTGGGGAAAATTGCTTTTGCTCTATAATTAACTAAATTAGATTGTTCTCGACAATTTGTGTGGCCTTGAATATTCAAAATAGAATAGCTGTATAATGGAGTGACACCAAGATCTTGCAAGCTTACACATGGAAAAACACACATTTTATTTTTAATATATTTTTTTACAGCATAAATAACATCATGGCATTAAATGTACATAATTTTCTTGGAATAACAATGCTACCTCTTCTATAAAAGCTTTGAGTCAATTTGATATCAATTTACAGGTAAACACAATGATGTCTTTCTGCATGATTATGATAATAGTTATTGTAATAAATAGCAGATTTATAATTCCGCTATCAGTGTTGAAACAAAGCTTTATTAAATTTGTCATATGGAAACATGAGTTACTATAAATGATCAGATAATGGATGCTGTGATCTTCCAATTTTAACTCCGTCTCCTATACTAATGAAATGGCAGTGGAAGAAAATTTTGTAGTACTTTTTTTTTTTTAACCTTTCTACCTTAATCCTCTATTTAAATATATTCTACCTACACAATGTAACTTCTTGTACATAACTAAACTTTCATGTTTTTAGCTTGTGAAGAAAGTTTTCCAAATTCTTCAGACCACATGAATTGCTGATTCAAATAAATGTTATATCACTAAGCAATAAGTTAGAGAGCATCTTATATATGCAAGTTATATATTTTATTAAAATTATATCTTAGATATTTCCTAAGTTTAGCATATAATAGGTAACACAATTACAATGAATTTTCTATCATCAGTTTTTTCTTCTTTATTTTTGAAACCTATTTCCCCTTTGAAACATCTGTTCTCAAGCTACAGAGAAAGAGAAAGAATTTAAGTAATCAGGTATTTGTTAAATTATTGAGCAGGTTTTGGTGATATCATAAATTATAATTATGATTCATTTGAGACATGGGTTCATGCCCACTTTAGAATTATGTGTATTTATAAAAGACTGCAAAGTCATTTACACAAGTAATATGTACTGTCCTTGGTCAAAAATTTCAAAACTGCAAAAGAGGGAGCCTATTTTTCATTGTAAAGGATGGTAATCTGCAGCTGCTTCAAGTGAGAAGAAAAGTTGGTGTAAACAAAACTTATTTGTATGCTCTTACTCTTCTCCAGAAAGCTTATGAATACCTACTGTCTTCTTTCAGTTTTGACACAAACAGAAGTTGGTGTAAGATAGTGTAAAGTAAATTACACAGTTACTGAGTTCTTATTCTGTGCCAGGCACTGTTCTCAGTGCCTTGCATATATTACCTTATTTAATTCTCACAACAATTCTATGAGGTGGGTACTTAATAACTTCCTCCTGCAGCTGGTAAGAGCCTTTCTTACAACTTACCCCCTACCACCTCCAGTGGGGCTAATATAGAAGAGAAAAGTTACAGTTAAAAAAAGTAATTAGACCTACACCATTTGTATTTTTACTTAAGCGCTATAGGAAATTCACATTTGAAAGCAAGTTTTCTGATGTATTTTATGTTTGATTTCACAACATTTAAGCATCAATGAATCCCCCCCTATAGAAAATAATTGGGAAAGCTGTCTGGCCTCTTCTTCCCTCCTCTGCTCCAGTCCTCTCTATTCACTGAATCATGGAATCAGGTTGGCAGGGACCTGGGGGTGGGGTAGGATGGGGTTTCTAGTCGAAATATTCCTAACTAACCATAAAGCTTTAACTTCTCTTTTGAAGTGTGGTGTCTAGCTGGGTTTACACCATCCCCAAAGGAATCGGGCAGATATTAAACGCTTTAAATGGTCTTTCCTAGCCGCCAAGTCTGAGCAGGGGGTGGGGCTGGGGCTTGGGGGACACCCACTGTGATGCAGGCTGAGTGTTACAGGAGAGCTATTAGGAGAACATGCCAAAAGCGGAGATGAAAGGAAAACAGTTAGCAGCTGTCCTGTGTCCTTTTCTAATTACAAGCTGTGAAGTTAAAAAAAAATTTCCTTGGGTAGGCTGTACATAATCTTGGCAGGTATTGGAGTTTTGTTCTTCTATCTAATATGCTGAACATTTCCCAGGGCCTCATAAGAGAAAGGTGTGCGGTGACAAGGTTAGTTTGGACACCCTGCTCTTAACAGAAAACGGATTGGCACCTTTATACAAGGGTACTTCAAAAAGTTCATGGAAAAGATGCTGCGAATGTTTCCATGAACTTTTTGAAGACCCCTCATACTTAGAGCAGGCTCCTCTTACGATCTCTCACTGGTGATACGGAGTTCCAAAAGGAGAAGCAAAATGAATTTCCAAACAGTTCTTCTTTGAGAAAAGCAAAAATAATATGTTGGGCATGTCCAACATAGCCACATGTAGTGAGGCAGGAAGAAGTGCCTAAACAGATTAATATTAACTACCAGCCATTAAGCACTGACTGTGTACCAGGTACCTTGCCCACCTTATTTATTTTCCTTACAACGATCTTGTAAGATAGGTGATACTGTCTTCATTCTATAGATGAAAAAACTGAGTCTCAGAGACATAAAACAAATTTATTCTTGTTCACCCAGTTAGTAGATGATGGATCTGGGAATAGTGTTTTACTCTGTCAGACTCTGATGCTGACGCTTTCTTTACTACAGAAAGAGAACCAAATATTAATTTAGTAGGAGAGATTTTTCTGGGTGGAGATTCCATCAAATGATGTGTGACATTGCCAAAAAGGAACTCCCATGACCCTATTCCACCCCTAATTCCCCAGCCTTACATATATATGACAGACCACTGGGAGTAATTGCCATAGTTTCTCCAACACATTTTACTTCAAATAAATTATTTACCTTCTGAAAGGTCAAGCAGTTCTCCTTCCAAGCTACCTTGGTGTAATCCAGGGCCAAGTATGTTAATAAAAGTAGACCAGGATGTTTCTAGCTAAAGCACCAAATAACTTTCTGTGTTCTCAGCTGGGACTAACGGGGATGTGGGAAATTACAGAATGGTTTTAGGTTGGCATCATAGATTCAGCTCTTCTGTAGAGCCTGGTCAACTGGGAAAATGAAGTTCTCAGGGTCATGGCCATGTTTGGGTAAATTTCCTTCAGGTCTCTTTTAAAGCTGGATTTAAGAGGGAGGATGTCAAGAAAGGAATTGAGGTGGAGGGTGTCTGAGAATGAACCAAGGACATTTGTGTCCCTCACGGAATATGTTCTGAATCTAGAGAAAAGAAAGTGAGTTGCAGTCCCCTGAGAGCTGTCCAGGCCGAGGAGCCTGTGATGGTAAAGGTGGGTAACTTAGCTCTCCGGGAACTGGTAGACCAGGCAAAAAGGCAACTCATTAATTCGTCAAAGAGACGGTTGTCCTCAAAGAACAGACGTCTGCAGATTTAAGGATACTGGGTCTCCTGTCATTGAGAACCATTCAGAAATAGCCAAATAAACTTAAGAGGAAAGGAGCAAAGGGGAGAAGAAAGGGAAAGAGAGAAGGAGAGAACGAGTCTGTTCTTAAGGGTGAAGATTTGTAGTGAAGGGAGTAGGGCTTCCAGATGAAGTACAGAAAATCAGATCTAACCAGCATCGTGTATTTTTATTTGCTTAGTCCAGCAGCCTTAGGGAGGAGGTCACTGAAAGCTGGAAATCAGCTGGCAGAGTCCAGTACAGATGTCCCACTGAGGCAGAAATTGTTTCTCATCCATTTATCTAACATGTGTTTGTTCAACTCATATTTTTTGAGCACTTACTTATTTTTGAGAAAGGCACTGGGCTGTGGTTCTGAGATACACTGAGAACAGGACAGACAAGGTTCATTCACTTTTAGAATTTGCGGTCTAGTGGGGAAAACAGGAAAATAAATGAATAAAAAATACAAATAATTATTTAGCAAAGTTTTATGAGTGTTTATTATATATCAGGCACTATGAAGTACTTTGCTTGTTGACTGCTCATGAAAACTTCTGAGACTGATACAATTATTACCCTTTTTTACAAATTAAGAATTAGAGGCACAGAGAAGTTGATAATTTACCCAAGGTCACATAGCTGGGACAGCTGCTACAAAGAAAATTAATAGAGTGTTGAGGTAAAACAAAACAAAACAAAACAAAAAGAGGGAGAGACCTCTGCTAGAAAGACTGGTCAGCGGTCAGGAAAGCCTCTCTGAGAAAGTAACACATAAATGAAGACTTGAGGGATTAGAAGGGCAACCCAACCATGAGAAGAGCCATTGGAAGAGTATTCCAGGCAGAAGTAATAGCAGACGCAAAGGTACTGAGGTGGGAAAAGCACCAGGCTGTGTTCTAGGAGCAGACATAGCCTACCAAGAACAAAAGCTAGTGACTGAGAGGGAAGAAGACCTTGGAGGGGAAAGCAGGGCACAGACAGTGCAGGGTCTTGCAGGCCTGTTAAGGACTTTGCTTTTATTCTAAGTGCAATTGGAAACATTAAAGGACATCAACTAATTTGCATCTTTGAATCATTCTGGCCATGGTGTGAAGAATGGATGGAAAAATGGAGAGATATAGAAGTGGAGCTCAACAACCAAAATTGAAACAGCAGCCTAGAGACATCAAAAATCGGAAGGAAATGTGATGAATGATGACCTTTTGGAGAACCATGGGGATTGGTCTCACTGGGGAGTCAAGTTTCCAAATGAGATATAATCTTTCATTTAAATGAAAGAGAAAAGCCAGAATAGTCTTTAAGAAGGGTCCTAAATTGATACAACTATGGACAAAGATTTAGCAGTGCCCATTAAAATGAAAACTTCCTACTCCATGGACCCAGCAATTCTATTTGTAGTTGTGGCAGACACTGTTGGTAGGCTGGTCCTTTTCTCCCATGCTACCTTCTACTTTGGATGCTGGGTAAGCTAAATGTCACAGCCTTCCCTGAAGCTATGGTTGGACATGTGATAGAAGTTGCCCATTGCTTTTGCCTTCCTGATGAAAAGGGAGAAATTCACCTGCTACCTTCCTGCGCTAATAAGAAAGTGGACTTCCCTCAGGATGACAGGGTAAACTGTTCAGACAAGGTGACAGAGATGGGTCCACAGTCCTTCCACTACCAATGATAGATATCTCCATTGGATATCTGGAGGCAGGCCAGCACAGGCTATTAGAGGAGTTAGTCCCTGCATAAGAAAAGTTTTTTAAAACTTTTCATCTTTTACATCTAAATTGCTCTGACCCCTGTTATCTATCAGTGAAAATAATGATGGCAACGTGTACCATGGCATGCAATAGAGGTCATGATGGGGGCAACCGGATGTTTACTGTTTATCTTAGACTGGAGTGTGACAACACAATGAATAGCAAGAAGGGATATTAGAAAGAATGAAAGTTACCAGAGCCAAGTTGGGGTGTATGTGTGTCAGTTTATAGCATTGTCTTGTCTCATTTTGACTTAAAATCATGAAAATCTCATAAAAAGATCACTTGAAGAAATTTCTTTCCTCTGGATTTTAGTTTCTTTCAACACTCATTGGATGTAGAATTATGAGAGTGTGCACAGGATTGACAGATTTTAAATCTGGGAGTGACTTTCAGCTTGTGATTGAAGATGACCAACATCCAGAGTTACGGTTCTATAGGAAGCACATTTTTACAAAAACCTGGTATTTTACAGAGAAATTTTTTACTTTTGAAATTTGCACACATTATAATGTTAATATAGCAGAAACAAAAAGAACTTCTGGGGGTATGTTAAGTGGCGTCAGTGTGAGGCTCTGCCCTGAACTCTTGAGATATCAAGGTTTGTGTTCAGGTCCTTTGTAACCTGGAATGCCTTTGGTGGGCAGTGAATGGTGATTACTCTATTGAAACAGTTGACTGATGGAATGTTCCTGACTTTTCCCCACATATATTTTTAGTTTTGGTTTTGGTCTTGAAGACATTTTTCTTGAGATGTCTTCAGGATAAAAACCATTTTTTCCCTATGAAAACTTTGTTTTGGCTTACTTCATTTTTGAAATCTGGTGGTGGGAAAACTTGCTCTCACCACAGCATGGGCATGAAGTGTGAGATGATCACCGTGGGCAGACAGACAGGAGGCTAACCCAACCCAGAGGTTAAACTGAAAGCTGAGCAAGATCATGACTGAGAAAAGTCCTTTGAGCTGTTTCAGGGCTGGTCAGCCCCAGCATTTGGTGTTGGGTTGAATATAAAGAGAAAACTCTTACAAGGCACACAAACATCCTTGTCCAAAGGACATCACGGTACATGATGCAAATGTATCCTAAAGGATACTCTCATTTTTTACACCATTTTCTTCACTGCATAGTATTAATCAACTTGAAAGAGTTATAGGAGAAAGAAAAGGGAAAGACCATTTCTCATCGCGAATGTTATTAAATGTCCCCTTTTCTAGTTTTTCAACTTAAAAAGTTCTGGGTTTTATTTCCAAAATATTCAACTGATACTAAACCCATTGTGAAGTCCTTCATATTTACTTAAATGGAGCATTATTAAAAATGAGCACATCTTGTCTAAGGTGAAAAGCAAACGTAGAATCTCTTGTTTCTTTCTGCTGTTAATATGTCCTTTTCTTTAATTAGACAGCAAACCTCTTAGGAGAAAAGATCATGCCTTAAGCATCTTTACATCTCTCCTAACACCCGTTTGCTAAATACTGAAAATGTAAAAGCTTGAATCTATGAATACGTAAGTAAAAACATGAAGCATAGATTTATAAAAACACAGTCTGAAGATCACTAAATTAAATGAGTGTGTTAGAAAAAGGATTAAAAAGTTTGAGCAGGAAATTCTAATATTCAGGATGCCTGATGTGTTTCTCTCCCTTAATTGAAGAAAAGATAAAGATGGAATTGCTGGTACATTGTAACACCAAAATGTTCTTAATTTTTTTCAGTTTTGCAAATTCTCATGATTTGATTTTCTTCCAAGACTGTCAGTTGAGACATCTGATAATCTAAAAGCATTCAGAGAATTCGGATCCCATATGGCTGAAAAATATTTCCTATCCAGTAGGAAAAAGAGAACATACTGTGAAAATAATACTAGTATATCCTTCGATTTGCATGTAGAAGGAGCACAAATGAATTTAGTTCATTAATCACGGTATGATGATTATAACAATCATCAGGATCAATTATAACAACCAAAATTTTAAAAATGCAATTCTTCATAATCATGCTGCATGATGAAAAATCAGTGTATTTCAAAGCAGCGATGTTTTGTCCAACAGAAGCAACATTCATTAGAAATGAGCACTAAATTAGGAGCACCGGCTTATCACTAATTAATTGTGTAAACCCGAAACAGTCATTTAACTTCCTTGTGCCTAATTTTCCCAACTAAGCAAGGAGACGGTTGGACAAGATGTTTCCTTCTAATACAGCATCTATTCTGGAGGTTCTGACAAGGAGTATATCTACTCATATACTCATATCGTCTGAAGAATAATTACTTCTCCTTGTTTTGAGGGAGAAGTCACTTTCTTCAAAGGAGCACTCAGTATTAGACACATCTACGTAATGTTGAGAGAGAAAGGGGACTTGGGTTCAGTCGGCTCATCTCACCAATTGAATTGGTAATAACAATGGTAATGACTGTTATTTACTGAGAGTTAACCGTGGGCCAGACAGATATTACTGTTACCATCATCCCCATTTTGCAGATGAGAAAACTGAGGCAGAGAGATAGCTAGTAACTTGACTGACTTCACACAGTGAGTGGCAGAGCTGCTGTGGCAACCGGCAGGGGCAGTAAAGTGGATGTTGGAATCAGACCCCCCTTCCCCTGCCAAGAGCATTTAGACAAGTGTCTTCCACCTGGAATTGCCTCACAGAGATATGATGCATGGAGCCTCTCTCTTCTAGCCCAGTGGTCCCCATTAACTCTCCTTCCCACAGTTTCTACCAAGGGATTGGGGATTAATAAAAAGAATAAGGAATTTGGAGCTCCTGGGCTCATGTTACAGCTCTGCTCTTTAATGGCAGTGTGACTCTAGGCCAGTGAATTTCTTTTTTTAATCTATAAAATGGAGATAATAATGACACCTACCTTTTAAGGGTGTGGTGACATAATGTTTATGAAGTTGCTTTATAAACTATAAAGTATAATTGCTAAAAATAAAGCATGCCTGCTAGGAACTACTTTTTAAAAAGCATACAGCACTGTAAATCTAGTTTCATGTTGTTTTTGCTGGAAATAGTCTGTTCTGAAAAAGGCAGCATGTGTGGTGGGGAAAAAATGCAGGTTTTATTCTTCACTCTGCCATTTACTTAACTTTGTGGTATTGGGCAAATCACTTAATCAGGTGTCCCCCAGGGCCCCATGCTCAAAGGGCCCTGCACTTGGTGTTCAGTGCTGTGTGGTTGCTGTCTTGAAATTCTTCATAATTTTTTCTTTGATTTTGAGTAAGTGAAGTCTGATGGGGCAATGGAGCATGTGCTGGGAGTCTGGCACCCTGGCTCATGTGAGGCCTTGCTTCCCACTGCTGCTCCAGGATGGGTTCTTGTGGAGAACCTCTTAAACCCTGGTGCCCTGGGTTCTGCCTGGCCTCCCCACTGGGCCCAGTCTTGGAGCTGCTGCCACTCTTCACTCCCAGCAGGGATCTAGGCACTGGCAGAAGGAGGGTTTGGGTTGGGCACTTACACCCCGTGGTACATTAGGGTGGGCGTGGTGTCACCCATCCCTACCCTGACAGCACCAAGGCACATCTGATGGGTGGCTGGCCAGAGGCCTCTCCTGATCCAGGTATCAAATATGTACTGGTGCAGACATTTGAAAATCCTTGGGTCTCCTGTCTGCCATGGGTTAAGTTGATGGGCCCCAGGGAAAGGCAGACACCTGGCTAGACTTCCCCAGACCCTGCCTGCAATGGTCACAGTGCTGCGCTGGTCAGGGGGTTGGTGGAGGGCCCACAGTGAGGCAGCTGTGCCCTGCATCAGGAGGCAGGGTCCAAGGTGCCTGTGAGGGTCCGCACTGTCCCTACAAGTATCTTGTGCCTGGCAGTGCTTGCTTGGCTGGCTTCATGTCTGGGGTGTTCTCCCTTAATCCATCCTTCCTGAGTTTGGCTTGTGTTTGTCTTTTCTGGCCAGCTCAAGGCATCCTTTGGATAAGAACCACAAAATAGGAATTACGTAATTTTGGTGATCCTGCAGAGACATTAAGTGCTCTATTATTTGCATTTAAAAGTGTATAAAAATGAATGGCAAAATTCATGCCAATAACATAAAATTTAATTTTTTCTTTACTTAGAATGTTAAATAGTAAGTAGAAAACACCAAGACAATCCAGAGAGAGACCACAAAAGAAAGGAAAAAGCTTTATATGTATTTTTAATGGCACTCTTTCCCTTAATTTTTGAATAAGGACTCCACAAATTGAGTAGCTGGTGATACTCCCAGGGTGCAAGCTTTGCGTAATCATCTGGTTCTTGCTTCATTCCACAGGTGTGTCTGCAGCAGCTCTGCTTACAGTTGGAAGCTCAGTTAGGGAGCATGGTGAGACCACCCTAAGAGTAGCTCTCTATCCAGTTATCTGTGGCTCTATCTTTACTTTCCAACTGAGTAGAAAAGGAGAAATGAGAGCCATTCCCTTGGAAACTATGGAGGTCATTTAACCTGAACAAAAATGATGCTTCATTGGACATTAACTAGACATAATTTCCATTTTTAGTTCTAGGGGTTAGCTTAAAAATTATGAGGACAATGAGAAACATTGCAACTTACCCGGACCTCTGGGGCTTCTTTATTCATCCACTCATTCATTCATTCACTCGTTCTTTCATTCACTTACACTATCATTTCACAACATTTACTGAGTGCTTACCATGCTGCACACAGTTTGTTAAGCATTGAGATTCAAAGGTGGTTAACACATTCTCTTTCCAAAAGGAGCTCAAAGTCAAGAGGGTGGAGTGAGATTGGGATGGGGCAGAAGACAGGCACATAAACAGGTTATTTTTTGATGCAGCAAGTACAATGATTATGGCTATACTGCATAAAGATTCCTGAAGTACACAGGCATGGATCAGAAAAGACATTTTGGGAAGGGTGGCATCTCTGCTACCTACTAAGTGATGAATAAAAGATACGGAAAACGGTAGAGGCAGGGAGAAGAGGGCATTGCGTGGATTGGTTACAGCATGATCAAAGGGACTGAGAAAAGAAACAGTGTAATGAGAGTGAAAACCAGCAAGCACTTTGCGGTAAATCAGGCTGGTGAAATAGGGAAGGAGGGACCAGGTAGTGAGCTGTGTAAACTATGAGGTGGGCTTCTTCTGGAGCTCTGGGTAGTCTGCAAATGGTTTTATGCCTGGCAAGGAGATGGTTGGATTTACAATTTAGAGAGAGCGGCTATTTGAAATGTAGATTTGAAGGGATAAAAATGGAGATTGGAAGCCCATTTAAGGAGCTCTTGCAGCAATAGCACAAGAGACAATGAAGGTCTAGAGGAGGAGAGTGGTAGTGGGAATGGCGTTGTATTGAAGAAATACTTCAGAGTTAACATGGGCTGGACTTGACTACTGATTACGTGCAGGTGTGAGTGGAGGGCGGGCATCAAGGATGACTGTCAAGTCTCCTGCTTGGGTGACTGATGGTTAAGGGGACAGGTGAGGAACAGGCTTCGGGAGGAGGTAGAGGTTTGGGAAGCGCACTGGGGAAGAATGATATTTTCTCCTTTGGACATAGTTAAGGGCCATTGGAACTGGAAGGAGGAGATAGCGGCAGGCAATTGGAGGAGGTTGAAGTTTGGGGAGAGGTTCGGGCTGGAGCTGTGGATTTGAGGATAAACAGAGCCTGGGTGGTAGCTGTAAGTGAGATGAATGAAAGCATCCACGGAGAAGAACGGAGTAACACCATGAGAGAAGAAAGAGAGAGGAGAAGGTAATGAGGAACAGAGGAGGGGCCTGTTGTCTCAGAAGCCAAGAGGGTAAAGAATTTCACAAATAAGGACATAAATCAGCTGTTAAGTGTGGCAGAGAAGTCCTAAGAAAAGTGGAAAAGTCCTTTTGATTTGGTAATATAGAGCAGCTCAGGAAGGATCACAGGAGGAGTCTTTCTAGGGGAACTGTGGGGACAAAAGGCAGATCAAAGAGGACTGTGAATTAGGAGGGGAGACAGTGAATGCAGACCACCGTGGTGAGAATGAATGAGCAAGGGAGGAGAAAATCTGCAGCACAGCCAGGGAAGGAACAGGATCAAAGGACAGTTGATAGATTTTCTTCCTCTTTATTCCCACTCTTAAGAACAGGAGACACTTAAGTGAGTTTACAGGCAGAAGGGAAAGGACTAGTGGAGAGAGAGTAGGAGGAACAGGAGGGAAAGGAAAACTGACGGAGGTGGGAGGAGCAGCCTCGCGTGAGATGAAGGCTGGAGGAAGGCGGCGGGGAGGGGAGGGCACGCAGAATCCTACTTCTGCCGTCCTTGGCATGTGTTAGTTCCTCAAGCTGAGTTCAACGCCACTGTCTCCATTCCTGAAACTGACTGTGCTGAGTGAGCTTTCTACAGATTCACTTTATTTAACTACATACTTTGTATGGCAATTCTTTTTCTTGGGGGCTCCTGTAAAAATTCCCTGCTAAGGATTCCCCAGGTCTCTAACCTTACCTTCACATCCCTCAATCCTACAAGATTCCTGGCTGTTCTGAGTAGTTTGAGGTTACCCATCATAAACGCCTGTAGTGTCTCTCCTTTCTATCTCAATTTCTTATGTGTTTGCCTTGCTCTCAATTTTTTTCCTGCAATATTCAAAATTCTGCTGATCTTTCAAGATCCAATTCAAGTGTTATATCTTATCTATGTTTTGCTTTCATATTACATATACATTTTAAAATTATTTTATGTCTTTTATGTTTTCTTATAAGCTACTTTAAATACTTTTTAGAACGAGGAAGGGATTCCACCAACCAACCAATCAATCATCATGATGCCTTTTCTTGTCTCTTCTTTATATCTTGGTTTTTATATCATTCTCCTATGAAACTCTTAAATCCCTTAAAGGAAGTAGATGTTTTTTGCACCTATTCTAGCAGTGACAGTGCATTGTACATAATACCTCCCTCTATAATTAATAGATTGTAAGTTCCTGGAGGACAGGAATCTGGATAGATAGGTAGATAGATAGAGAGGAATATGTAGGCACAGGCATATTTATATTCTCTAAAGTACACACATTTATTATTACACATTTATTTGCTAGCAATTGAGGAAATGCAAAAATAAATAAAACAAAACATGGTCTCTGTCTTCTAAGGGTGCAAAATCCAGTGGGATATTCTAATATGTATGTTACACCAGTACGTAAACCCTAGTAACTACTAGGAATGGGGTATGAATAGGATTCTAACAGGCAGCAGGCACAGCATGAGCAAAAGCACAGGTCTGTGACAGGCCATGGCTAGGAGAGAGGGCAGCCTGGTGAGAGGATGAGACCGGAAACATAGTCTGGAACCAGAGATGTGAGGGCTTGAATGACATGCTGATGAAATTGAACTTTACCATGTGGGAAACTTGGGTGCCCTCAATACCTTTAAGGCAGAAGATATTGTTAGCTATGCATTTTTTTTTTTAAACCCTGACAGTGAGACGGAGGGTGAATTTGAAAAGAATGAGTTTGGAGGTAGGTAGATCCATGAGGAGGCTTTTGCAACAGTGTAGGTGAAAGATGACCAAATGAGAGCAATTTCGTTACAGATTAGGTACCGAGTGTGTACACGTGTGTGTACGTGTGTTGGGGAGGATGGGAGTGGTTGTGAGCAAGTTTAAGTGCCCAGAAATTATATGCTGATCTTACTTTTTAAAAGACATTACATGTTAAACACTAATAATGACTATAATTTATTACATATCCTGTAATATGTTTCCTTAGATCAGCCCCAGGCGATATTCATATCTTTCTTCTTCACCACTTATTATCCTCTAGGCCTGATTTTGACATTTTCTTCTATACGGTCAGGTGTTCTTCCCTTATTATTTCAGGTCTTAACTTCTGAGCACCCTATGAGCCCCTACATCCCTTAGGGCAAGATTCATGTTAACAGGCATTGTTTATACTTTTCATGGTGCTTGGTAGAGGGTTAGGCAAATAGTGGGTACCAAATAAATACTTGTTGAATTGAATGGTATTACCTGGGGCTACCTGAAAGTTGTATGTCCTCTTACTCCTTGGCCTTTGCAATGCTGTTCTCTATACCTGGAATCCTTTCTCTCTCTCTTCAACCCCCACCCCCACTCCCACTAGCTTTAGCTAGTTTTGACTTGCTAGTTCTATTTATCCCAGCCTCCAGGAATTGCTGCTCAATGGCGCTGCACTGGGTTAGGTACTTCCGTTAAGAAATCCATACAATTGCCTACTTGCTTATTTATTTCTCTGTTAGCCCCATAAAGGCAGACTGCCTTTTGGTAATTTGCTCAGTATTTTATCTCCAGCTTGAGTGCATCACCTGACATACAGTGGATGCTCAGTAGATGTCTGTTAAATGAATGTGGCTTTGTGTTTTTTTAATTGTAAACCTAAACATTTTGAAATTTGAATCTTCAAGTATATGGACACAAAACCCTAGATCCATCTAGAGGAACAAGTAATGGAAGACCATTTAGAAAAGTATTTTATTCTTTATGCTCTTAAACTAAGTAAAAATTAAAGTAGCTATTTTTATATTTTTGAGGAATTTCGTGCAATTAAAACTCTGGAGGAGAACACTAAGATGGTCCAAACTTCATCTTTCTATCCTGTCCACCCCCAAGCATGCAAAATATCTGCTTGGATGCCTGTTTTCTCATGTCTGCACATTACATCTTTAGTTTGCAAATTCCTGGGGCAGGAACAGTAAATATCTCAGAATTAAAAAGCAAATGTGACAGTAAAAACAATGCAAAAAAATCCAAAAGCCAAATTCCACTTTAGAAAGTCCTAAGGGATATTGATTTAGTGTTTTGCAGACAATCCAAGGTCACAAGCAACACAAATATCCTTGCTCTGGGACATTTATTTTAATCATACAACAGAATTTTACTTCCTACTGCCTAGTATCATAATATACACTAGAGACTGAGGTGTTAAGAAAATCAGGCATGGTCCTTGTTCTCATAGAATTTATAGTCTAGGAGTGAAAAAAATGGTGGTGACCTGATTTTAAAGAGGTTGATTAGCTCAAGACTCAATTTTGGAATTGGTCTCCAAGAAAGTAAGTGGTTTCTAGGAATACAGCTCTGCACAAACAAATACATATCCCCAGGAGAGGCTGTGACATGAAGTGAGGAATTCTCCCTGCACATCCTTTACCTGGAGTCTCTGCAATGGCTCAGATCTTTACTTCAGTACAAGAACTCACTGTTACCATCTGCGGATGATTTTTTTCCCAACAGGCTCTAAAAGAGGATCAATTACTGCCAGCAGCCCAATTTCCCAGATAAGGATATTTCTCATTTTTCTAGTATCTCCACAACCAAAGTCTACCATGTTTTCTTCAGCATCATCAACTACCATCATGGTGTAATGGAAAAAAAATCCTGGAATGGCTAAAAAGGCCTGGATTAGAAGTACTCATAGTTGAAATTCCACTATGTCACCAAAAGAAAACTTTGGAAGTGACTGAGAATCTACAAGGTCCTTGTTGAAATCTAAGCTTAGGACAAGGGTCAGAAGATTCTTGTCTTTCTACAACTGAGGGGCTGAAAGCCACGTAAGCTTCTAAATAATATTTTGCATTTCATCTTAGTAGATAATATTTTAAAACAGCTAAGCCCATGTAATTTTACAACAGAAATAATATTTATGTTAAAGTTGGGCAAGAAGTGCCTTAAAAGTTGATGCCAGTTTTCAAAGGTGTCTTTTGTTGTTCAAATATGATTACTAATTGCTAATAATAGAATCATAATTTATATTGTGTAGAGCATTTTTCCCTTTAGATTCCAGTTACATTATCTTATTGGACAGTAAAGGCTGGTAGGTTAACTGACTTGGCCCCGACTATCTTGAGAGTAATTGTTAGAGCAAGAACAGTGATCCAGATATTTGCTCTTGCTGTAATGTTTCCCCTCCCCACCCCACAACATCAGAATGATGGATGAAGGATGGATGCTGCAGCTAATTAAAATAAACTCAGGATATAAAAATAAATTAATATAGTAAAAATAAATTAATAGTAAATATAAAATTAATAAAATAATAAAATTATAATATTAAAATAATATAAAATTATAATATAATTAATAAATAAATTAAATATAAAAATAAATTTAATACATAGTGAACAGAAACCCCATCACCCCACTTTTGCACCAGTGTCTCAGGTGCCATTTCTTATTTTTGAAGGGTAGCTGCTACACCCTCAATATCTGGGTAACAGTGCTCTATAAAAGTGATGAGACTGACATGCTCCTGCACAGAGAAGCCAACTGGACTGCCAGATGATTAACAGGGACCTCCACCATGCTGCTTTAGACTTATAAATGAAATGCAAATTAAAATGTTAACTAATAAGTCCTTGACATCCCATAACTTCGCAAGGACTGTCTTCGGGGATATCTATTTCTACAGAAAGAACACCTTTTTCTATATTAGACCAAAGTATGTGATAATGAAAACAGAAATGCCTTATGCAATCTTAATAATCTCTATACTCAGAGGGTTCAGCGGAAGCTAGTAACTAAAACAGATTAGCTTTGCATCCAGACTGAGCCAGCAAGCAACCACCAGGCCTCGTTTGCAGACTGGAACACTTGAGTGAGCTGTGACACAGGCTCACCTGTAGGTTAGCCACAATCTTCCTGTGACTGAGTTTCTTCCTCTGTGAGGCTGAAATAAAGGGATGAACTCCTGCAAGAAAGTACTCCTAGAAAGACACGAGGAGGTCTGAGTAGATAAATAACACAGATATCTAGAGAACAGAAGTGATAGAGGAAGAGAGAAATAAAAACACATGATTAGAAAAAAAATTTAAACCATGAAGACATTAAACTTAACTCAGACTTTAAGATCCTGGATATCTCTCTCTGTCTCTCTCTCTCTGTCTCTCTCTCTCTGTCTCTGTCTCTCTTTATCATTGACACGTTCCCCAGGCCTCCTAGGAAGAATAGAGAGAATAAACAGGTTCATTCCCTTACAGATGAGAGATATGAGGCTCAAAGTATCTTGTCCTAGTAACACAGCCAAACAACTGCAAGAGCAGCAGCTATGATCCTTATGACTTTCACTCCAATAATTTTTTTCCAACTGAACCATCATGATAAGTCAATTCTGAAATAGCTATAGTAGACCCACCTTGTGAAGATAAACAAATATGACAGAAAGCGCACTTTGTACAAACTTCCATGCAATGACTACATTGGATTTTAGCCTGTGGTCCAGTCCTCTATCTCTTCAACTAGCCTGTGTGCCTTTAGGATAGAAACTGTCTATCCACCTAATGTCCCTAGTGTTTAGCACAGTAACTAACTTATAGTAGTCAATAAATACTGGAAGAATGAATAAATGAATGAATGAAAGCATGAATCACTCTGAAAAAGTTGCCATTTGGAATTGGGGCTCTGAGAAAAAAAGGCAGGGTTCATGCAAAAGAATATAGAGTAATGTTAGCAATCATGTTCATTGAGCTAGGTACTAAGATTAGGAAAAACAGTAGATTAGAGACAGTAAGACAGATGACACATAGAAAAAGAAGGTAGTGTTTGTTTTGTTTTGTTTTGCTTTTAAGGTTGATGATTTTATTTATAAACCCAGGATTTGAACTTAAAAGAGAACAGGTAGGAAAGTAGGTGACTGGAGAAATTGTCCTGAGGAAAAGTAGGAAACAGAGTCTAGAACATAAAAATGGGACATGGAAAAAATCATAAAGATGTTTGCTAGGGAAAAGGGAAAAGAGAAAAGAATAAACTTGCAGTAGGACATTCTATGGACATACTACAGTTCTTGTCCAGGGGATTTCAGAAGCTGAGAGAGCACAGATGAGAACCTAGAGTCATGGAATGTACAAAAAAGAAGGGGAGGTCAGACACATGGCACTGAACACCCAGGGAAAGAGAGACAAAGGGAAGAATATGGCCTCAAAGAGGTCATTTCTGTCACTGAGCAAGAAATGCCTTCTGTTATGCAGGTAGAATTCAAGGTTAAACCGTGAACTGGTGGTCTATCTTTAGCTTCCTCCTCTGCTCACTTTGATACTTGGCCAGGAAACTTACTGGACTGTAGTATTTTCCCAAGATCTGGACTTTTCTTGGCTGTTTTTCAACCATCAGAACTTGCCCAGCCTTATTCTCTCAAGACACCTTGGTTCATCAAGTAAAGTAATTCTTACTGCAGGCTTGGGAGGCTAATGGTTACTTTGCCTATTACAGAAAAGGGCAGTGCAGTTAGCATAAAGTAAATAAATGGATGGGCTTTTGCTGCATGCCAGGCCCTGAGCTAGATGCAGCAGAGTATGGTGGAATAGCACATGGGCTTTGGAGGCAGATGCATCAAAGACAGAGGTCTAATCCACAGTTTCCGAGCTACATGCCTGGTTATCTCCTGTGGACCTTGGACTCTTCATCTGTAAGATTGAAGAATAATTTCTTCATCCTCTGTTTCCTTTCCTATGAAACATAGATAATGTTGTCTCCTTTGCAGAATTGTTTTTAGGATTCAAAGTATGTATAAATGATAATAATACTATTTGCCATTTATTCATTTATCCTCATTTTTTAAAAGGAGAAGCTGAGGCATAGAGAGGTAAGGGGGCATGACTAAGGTCATCCATCTGGGAAGTTCCAGAGCCAGCATTTAAATTCAGCAGTTGTCTTCATGTTCTTAACCAACACACTAAGTCATCTAGTTGGACAGAGGCTTTTATCCACAGCCCCTAACAGTGGTGAAACACTTCGATGGAAACAACCGCATCTAATTCTTGCAGCACTTCTGTGCAGTTCTGTCATTTCCGCTTTAAGATGAGGAAAGAAAAGGCCAGAGAAGGTAACTCTGGCCAAAACACAACATCAGCTTGGAGAAGGTAATGTCGACTAAAACTCAAGTAGCTAATTAGTGACAGTACTTGAAATCGAATGCAGGATGTAATGAGTTATATCCATAAATATAAATATAAATATAAGAAAGAGAGCCAGCCCTGGGTGCAGAGAAGGCGCCCACATCTTTACTAGTTATCTAGATGGTATTTTTGCATTGCTTTTAAGGTTTTCTGACAGCAAAACTGAAACCTGGCTAGGTGTCCTCAGACAGATGAGAAACTGACAGTGGAGGCATGAGTTGGGTAAGTAGATTTGAACTCCTTCCTGCAGGAGTATGGTCAATTATCTCTCACTGAGTGGAGCTATCAGTGCAGGGTAAAACAAACGAGATTTTAAGAAGGTGCAAAATTGCCACTATAAAATCAGATAAGCCTACTGCAGTTTGGGAAAAAAATTCTATCATAGAAATATATCCTGCCTAATATCAGAGGGAGCCAAGAAAGCATGCCAAGAGTTTCTTGGATGAAAACTGACATATTCTGCTGTGGAGACAGAAGTGGAAGGAAGCACCGATTGGAGAATTATATTATGAAGAATTCTAAATTATTTATCTTCATTCTTGGTCATTTATTCATTTACCCTTATAATGCTCATTTCTTCTGTGCCATGGGGTCGAGCTTAAAAGCTAAGAATGAAAATTCACTTTGTTTTTATACATTATTATGAAGCAGAAAGTTTCTCCCTTCCTTGGTTTGAAAAATGAAAGCTTTCTGAGAAACATTAGAACATTAAAATGTTCTTTCAGAAAGACAGGTTTTGTCATTAATAAGGATGCTTAATTTATCTGAGAGTGTTATGAATTTTTACTTTTTTTTTTTTTGGCAACTTCCTGCAACTTGAATATATCTTGGAAAAAACTGATAAAAACAATTAAAATTAAAATTGCCATTGCTTCACTGTATTGATTACCCCGTTATGCTTCTTTCTAGACTTGACTCAGGCACCTCCTTCCCCAGGAAGCCTTTTCTACCTTCCGTTCTAATTAAGATGTCCTTCCTCTGTGCTCCAGAACATTCTGCACAAACCACTATCCATCGCTGCCCTTAGCACACCGCATCAAAGCTATCTGCCTGCACATCTGTGCCCCTGGAAGACGATCAGGAATATGACCACATCTTATATTCTCTGGGTATCCTCGGCATCTGGCACATAGCCAGGACTCAGAAAATATTTACCAAATAGAACTGAATTTTAAAATGACAACTGACCGCAGAATGGCAGAATGCTCCTTCCACCCACACAAAATTGACTATTTTAAATTTATCAATTATATTAAGAATGTCATTTTCTAGTGGTATCAAAGACTTGCAGAGTTAAAGAAAAAGAGAGTCTCATTTCCCAGGTCCTCCCTATTTGACTTATATAACATTAAAAAAGTATTTTAAAAAGTATCATTTCTATTTCTCAGGCTTGAAGGATACTTTTGTTAGTGTCCTCATAGCTTTCTATTTTGGCTCTGAATCCAGAGATGTGAAAGAGGCTTGACTCAGCTGTCGCTTAATATTGCACAAGCCTGAGAGAGAAGACTATTATATAAGCTAATGTGTATTTTAAGGTTTTTTTTTTTTTCCCCATAGCCAATATCTAAATGCCACCTTCCAACCTTATGAAAGTACTGAAACCCAGTGTGTGGGAAAGTAAGGTCCCCTACTTGCTCTATATTCCTTATAAGTATAAAAAAATAAAAGCAGTTGATTAAGGGTTAGCAATTTTCTTTTCTTTCTTTACACGTACTTGTAATTCATTTAATGCAGGAAGTGGGCTGAGTTTTCTTGTTCTTTCCAATTCAACTGTCAGGGAGCTTTCTTGCCAGCCTGCTATGGTAACCACGGAAACAGGATGATGGTGGCAATAATATGATCTCATGTGCCTTGTGTCAATAGCATCAGACCATCACGCTTGAGGATAATTTTGACAATAAGTTTCAGTTACAGATTCAGGATTTATTAGCATTTGGTTGATTGATAGGAGATACTGAGCAATTATAGCCCTAAATTGCTGATAAAAACATGTTCATAAAGGTTAGTATTTTTCCCTAGATGATATCTTATATGACATCCTAAAATTTGTCAGGTGCTTTCATATAATTTGTATACTTTAATTGTCATTGGGCAGGACAGATATTGTTAGCCCCATTTTACAGAAAAAGAAATAAAGGCTTGTGCAATGTGCTTATGTAAGCTAGCAAGGCAACTCCACAGGGGAGCTAAAACTTCTACTTGGGGCTCTGGCATCAAAATTACAACCCTTTCCTTATGCCCATGTTAAGAATTGATAGGTATTAGGAAAGTGTTCTTAGATGCACAAGTTAGACCCTGGAATGTCTAAATTAAAATAACTTAAATGTATCTGTGGTAAATAACAAGTACTACTTGAGAATGCTAGTATTTTATATTTGTGTGATGGTTTACACTTTTCATATCTCCCACGACAACCACTTCTTAAGGTTTCTCTGATACTATATGCATAAATAGATGCTTCTGCTCTTTCTCTCATTTATCATAGTGTTGTATTTTTTTTGTTGTTATTAGTTGCATATATTTTCCCACTGTGAACTCTTTGAAGGCAGGAATCAGGTTATTAATTCTTGGTAAGTCCCTGTTCCTGGCACAGAACCTGGTAAACCATAAACGCTTGCTGCTTGCTAAACTGAACTCATCTGACACCCACATAACGCCACAGGGTAGGGACAGCAGGCATTATGATCCACCATTTTAAGAATGAGCAAATAGAGGTCACATACATATCACAGGAAATGTAATTCTCCCTATTCCCAGCCATGTACTCTTTCCATTGCATCCTCTTTGCTTTATTCATTCATTTATTTCTCCTTTCAGTCTTTCATTCATTCACCAAACATTTATTAGTTGCTCTTTATATATCAAGCACGGTTCTAGATGCTGGAATACAGAGATAAATAAAACGCAGTCCTCACCACCAGTAGGCTCACAGTTACTGCATGTAATTTTCTGCCTAAGCAAGTAGGTAAATTAAATCTTATATGGAACCTTGAGTATGAATTAGACTACTATTTCCCAACTTAAGTTGAGCTTTTAAAATAAGTATCTTCAGAATATGTTTTAAGTCCCCTTCAACACAAGATTTCAGAACTAGACAAGTCTTGAGACATCACTAATATAGTGTGACTACTAATTCTGTGTCCTAAATGTTTTCTTGAGTGTGAAATTAGCATTTTCAACTTCCCACAGAATCCTCACATTTAACATCTCTGAAATGAAACCCAATATCTGACCTAAACAAATGGGGTGGAGCAGAAAAAAGGCAAAGTCAGGTTAGACTCCTGACTTTGCCATATGATTTGTTACCTTGGTCCTGACTCTAACATTTTAAATGACCTTGGGTCAGTTATTTACACTCTCTAGGTGTTTCTTCATTTGAACCTGGCACAAAACAATGTTCAAAACACTTCTTGAATTAATGGATTCATGAATAAGTTAGCAAAGATGATGAAAAATGTAAACATAAAATAGCGATACCTGAAACAGCTGTAGCTTGAGGAGGTACTCAATAAATATTTTTTAAATGAATGAATGGGCTAAATAGATATGGTTAGATCCCCTTTCTTGAAACACACTAAATCACCAAGACAGAACTTCTGAATTATCTTCATTTCTCTTTCCTCAAACTCCACACTATGAAGTCAAGTTTATTGCACCTCTTCAATGTCTTGGACCTGTGCCTTTCTCTTCATCCAATGTCATGGTTTGGTCCAGCACCCACTCTTTCTCACATAGACTCTCGTAGGGGGCCCTTGACTGAACATCCTCTCTTTCTAGGCTCTCCTATTCCAAGTTATTGTCCAAAGTGATATTTTTAAAGCATAACGAAGATTGTATAACTCTTCTGGACAGAAATTTTGTATTAGTTTTCATATTCTAATTAAGAAACTTTTAAAAATGGAAATCAAGATCCTTCAAAAGGTGATCTTTAGTTATACCAATAGTCATTCCCTTCCATACACTCTAAGTTTTAGCTTTCCAATCCTCTAAACACACTTTTGAACTTCTAAGTTTTTTGCTTTTATTTCTAGTTGGTAGAGTAATAATAACTTTGTAATACTTTGCACAACACTTTGCAATTTGTAAAGAATTCACATACCCATACATATATATTGAAATTTCACAGTAACCTGATAGTAGGCAGATAAGGTTGGATATCTTAAGATATCACTTCCATTTCACTGATTAGGAAACTGAAAATCAAAGAGGTTAAGTGATTCCAGTTCTCATAACCTTTATTAGAATTGTGTTGGAGAAAATATTTCTGTCTATGATGACTGCTGAATAGCGGACACTTAAAATCTTTAAAATAACAACTGTGACTTCAAAATGTTAATGACTGACATTTGTTCAGCTTTTTGGCACAGAGGCTAATAATGATGGCTCTGAAGCTAACCTGCTGGCTCTACTATTTCCTAGCTGGTGGCCTTGGATAAGTTATTTAATCTCTCTGTCTTTCAATTTCCTCATCATTAAAATGGGGATAGTAGTGGTCTCTACTGCATAGGACTGCTGTAAGAGTTAAGTGAGTTTCATGTGTGTAAGGTGCTACAATAATAGCTGACACATAGTAAGTGCTCCTAAATGTTATTGTTACCCTCAAAAATACAACTTAAGAACATCTTTGGTGTATTCCCTGACCTGAAAAATGAAATTAATTGTTTCCTCCTCGGTGCTCCAGAAGTAAGTACCTCTATATAGTGGACACTGTAGCAAAGATGATGAAAAATATTAAGGGTGTTGGCTTGTAATGGACTTAGAATGTCTGAATCTGTTTCTTAATAGGGCCAATCACTTCGTTTCTCTCAGCCTCATTTTACCATCTGAAAAAACCTGGATAATAAAAATATTTATGTTATAGAGTTGTGGTGATCATTTTATTAACCAGTACACATAGGGCATTTAGTGCTTGGCACAGAGTAAGTGTTCAATAAAATTCTTTTTCACTATTACTGTTACTCACATAATTACTATTACTCACGTAAATGTTTCACCATGATAGTTTGATCTCTTGGGTTAAAATCTGTTTTTGTTATCTTTATTCCTACCTTTATTCTTCCTACACCATAGATTTTTAAAAATAAATAATTAAATACAAAGAATTTTTAAATAAAAATGATTTAAGTAGAAAAGTATAACTTAACCTTCGTAAAGAAAATCCCAAATTCTAAGTTGATGCATACTGCAACTCAAATGCACAAACATTAAATTCTAGAAAAAGCTATCTTTAAAAATGTCTATTCTAATTATTCCATAATATCAATCTAGTGGTTGTCAGAAAAATATGAATATAACATATAATAAATTGGGTCTAGATTATAAAAATTCTATCTTGTCCCAAAAGGAAGCAATAGTATAGACAATTTTGTAATACTAAAACGTTTGAAAACTTTCTGCTGTATGTTGGCCTATCTCAGGAAGAAATGGAGTTGGTTACGCTGCATATGAGAACATTTTAACATAGTACATTTTTTTATTATGCAGCTTTATGTAGTACCCTCTCCTGAATGAGTGATTATGTAGTGCCTACTACTAAATCTAATAGTTCAATCTTTTCACTTTAATAAAGAGGTTTCAGGAATGAAGTTAATATTCCATTAAACAAATTAAAATGTAATATTATGTGCTGCAGTGCTATAAGTCCACCCACCCACCAGACTGCAGGTAAGTTGCTATTCATATGCTGAAATTAAGTACTATGCATATTTCTAGTTCACAACCAAATGTAACTGCACATACACACAAAGAAAGGATACAAGGGCCGGCCCCGTGGCTCACTCGGGAGAGTGCGGCGCTGGTAGCACTGAGGCCGCGGGTTCGGATCCTATATAGGGATGGCCAGTGTGCTCACTGGCTAAGCGTGGTGGAGACCACACTGTGCCTAGGGTTACGATCCCCTTACCAGTCAAAAAAAAAAAAAAAAACCCAGAAAAACCCCTAAAGAGTAGAAGAAAATGAATGTCAGTCAAAAATGATTTCAGGCAACTTTAACAATACAAGATGAGATATTTTTGACAAATATTTGATTTGGAATTTACTAATCTTCTGTTAGGTCTCAAGGGCTGGCAGGACTAAAGAATTTCCTAGGACTCTCTTACATGTGTCTAAAAGTGTTGGATCAAAGTTTCTGGTCTCAGGATAACAACAATAACAGTGACAAAACAATAACAGCAACCAGCATACAGGGTGTTTAATTTATGCCAACACTTAGGTGGAACTGGAGCTTCTGCAGTGGACTGAATAACAGGCCCCAATGGTACCAGGTTCCCCAGAACTTATAAATGTTATCTTATTTGGAAAAAGGATCTTTACAAATATGAATAAGTTAAGGATCTTGAGATGGAGAGATTGCCCTGGATTATCCTTTTGGGCTCTAAATACAAACACATGTATCTTACAAAATAGATGCAAAGGGAAATTTGGCAGACAGACGAGGAGGAGGCAAAGTGACCACAGAGGCAGAGATTGGACTGATGGGTCACAAGTCAAGGTTTGCTGGCAGCCACTGGAATCTAGAGGCGGCAAGGAACATGTTCTTTAGAGCCACTGGAGCGAGTGAGGTTCTGCCAACACCTTGATTTTAGTCCAATGATACTAATTTTGGACTCTTGGCCTCCAGAACTTTGAGAGAATAAATTGCTATTTTAAGCCAGCTAGTTTGTGGTACTCTGTTACAGCAGCCGCAGGAAACTAAATTAAGCATCCAATCATTGAACGAATATACTAATACACTGCTGAACTTTAGTTCATTCCTTCATAAGCCTCCCAAATTCTTGATTTCTTTATTCTGTGGGGGCTGCTGTTGGTAGGAGAAGAGCTATTAAAGCATCCTTCCACTGTTAAGCACCTCCTGCTGACATTTTGCAAAATCTCTTCCATTGTCAGTCCTACCTACTTACCAGTTGGAATTGACACACAGGTACAGTGAGTCAAGGGCTGACTTGAATGCCTTGTTTCCTCCCCCCCATGGATTTTCTTAAATATAGAATGACAAATGCTGTTATTTCAGTATGTTTCTTTCCTTGTTTAATCTCACTTATTTATACATTTTGAATGCACTAATAATTAAAAACAACATCTGTGAATGTAATCAATACATAAGTAATAGATTTATTATTTCTTTCTGCCAGAAAAATTTTAAGAGTTTGTTATATGCAAGGCACTGATTTAGGGACTAGAGATTCAGTAATAAACATGACACATTTCCTGGCCTCACTTAAATTCTTGTTGAGATGAAAAGAAATATTATCAAGTCACAAACAGTACAAAGCAGGGTGTGGAAATGCCATAAGGAGAGGATGGAGACAGGGCTGACATTCAGATTTTTGGTTTAGATGACTGAAAAAACAGTGATGCCATCCACTGACATGGAAACTGCAGGAAAAGAAGCAGATTTGGGTAAGTGATGGGTTTGAGGTACCTGTGGAACAACCATGTGGAAAAATGGGTCTGGTATTGAGGAGAGAGATCTAGTATGAGGTTATAGGTTTTGGAATTATCTAGATATTGCTGATAATTTAGGTCTTAGGAATGGAACTGATTGCCCTGTACACTGTGTGGGGGAACAAGAAAAAAGAGGCTTAGAAAAAGTACAAGGCTAATAAAGCATATGGCATATCAAAAGAATGATGACTAAACCAATTTGAGAGATAAAGGGGATTTATAGGAGATAAACGGAAAGTCATTTGGGTCTATCCAACGAGGATGACCTTAAATGCCAGCCTAGAAGTTCAGACTTTTTTTTCATACATATTGAGTAATAGAAGTTTTGATTAGGGGACTGATAGGATGATACTTGCAGCCATGCTTCATAAAATGAATCCAGGGTAACGGAAAAGATTGAGGGTGAAGAGTTTAGTGAAAGGTTAATATGATGATGTAGGATAACAGGTAATGAGGACCTGAAGAAGTGTTTTAACACTATGTGAGTGTGTGTGTATTGCCCCCTCCAAATGTACTAAATAAAATTGGTATCAAAGGCACACCTGTGAGTGTTTATTTATGCATTAAACATCTTGCATTTTGTATGCAAAAGTGGAAAGAGAGGAAACCAATATGTCATGAGAAAAAATCTGGTGTATGGCAGGACCCAGTTTATTTACTGAGACCTTTGTGGAAGCAGGATCAGTTGGACATGCCACAGGGTATCCTAGAAGTTGAGAGGAATGTTAATAATCATATCTGTGGGATGAGCAGTGGCCACTCACTGAGGGCCATCAAGAAACGGATGAAAAGAGTAATCTTTTCATTCCCTTTATAGAGATGCTGACAAATGAAGTGAGTTTAACTCAATGAATCACAAGCCCAAGGGTAACAGTTTCACTTTGTGGTTTGCTCCTTGAAAGTCACTGCTGAACTGATGTGGGTGGTGGAGATAGTGCCATTGACCTTGGGGTTCTAAATATCATGTTCAGACTTGACAAAAGAGTTACTAAGATCTCAGGAATGTCCTAGCAAAGGCACTCCAGGTTCAGTAGGTATCTGGGGTGATTTATGAAAAATTATTTTAAAAATTGTGTGAAACAGTGGAAAATATACTCTGTGTAGTCAGACAGACCAGGGTTTTTGAGTACCATTTCTACCACTCTGTGACCCTAAGAAAATTATTTAGTCTCCTTAAGCCCTAGGAAAAATAGAGATAATACAGATCTTGTGAACATTTAATAAAATAATATATGGAAATCTCAGTGCGCGAGACTTAATAGATATATAATAAATGTTAGTTTCCTTCCATATTTACAGTCCCTACAAATATCATTGAGGATATGTTGAATAGAAGACTTTGGAGAAAGAAATCAACATAGGGAAAATGTGAGAAAATTTCTTAAGAAACAAAATACAAAATTTTGTTGGGGTTATTTGATTTGCTTAGTTTGTTGCAACTCTATCTGAAGCCATTTTTTAAAAATGAATCTTCAAAAATTCCTAATAAGCAGGTTTTCTCTTAACTTCCATTCAACTTTTAGTTGGATGATGCAGAGATATAGGAATTTAGAAAAACTAATACAATCCGTTTCTAGGGTATATTGCAGGGTGCCTTAACTTACTGTGTATGCAAGGTAAATAACTCCTAATATGTGACAACAAACAAAATGCCTGTCTAATCAATTTAGAAAAATGTTTATGAGGCTCCATAAACATGTTTTCATAAATGCACACTGCCTGCCAACTTGCCTGATCTTAAGAGTTGCTATAACAACCAGCAATCCTCTCAGCAGCCTTGGTACTCTGCATCCTTAAATCTGTTACTAAGAAATATTATTATCTTGTCTGGGACCATTAGCTCAATTATTTAAAGCACAGTACTAATAAAATCAAGCTAGAGGACTCAGAAGTATACATTAGCAACAAAATTCTATCCATGGGACCTCTTCCAAGACAACTTGTTCATTCATTCAACTCATTTAAAAATATTTTTTGAATGCCTGCCATATGCCAGGAACTGTTCTAGGTGCTAGGGATAAAGCAGTGTAAAAAAAACAAAAACAAACAAACAAAAAACAATACTAAAAATAAAACAAACTCACAAAAACAACCAAAAAACCCAAAAAACCAACAACAAAAACCCCAAAACCAATTAAAAGTGCCTGTTTTAGTGATGCCTACAGTTTGGTGTGAGAGGTAGGGAGGGAGACAGAAACTAAACAACCAACAAATAAATATACATGTAGGAATATACGTAGGGTGATAAGTACAGTGAAGGCAAAGAAAACAGGGAAGGGGACAGGTGCTATGTTAAGGTGATGAGAAGATGTCTCTTAATATAGTGACATTTGAGCAGAGAGTTGGATAACTTGAGTATGAAAAGCTGTAGATAACTCATGGAAGAATGTTTCAATCAGAAGAATAGCAAGTGTATGGCCCCTGAGTTGGCAGTATGCTTAGCTGGATCCTGTATGATTGGAGTGGAATGCTCAAGGGAAGAAAGGTGATGAAATCAGAGAGGAAGAGAGAACCTGTTCAAGCAGGGTCTTGGAAGCCATTGTGAAGATTTTAGATTTTATTCTGAGTGAGATGGGACTGAGCAGAGTAGTAATACAATCTGACCTACATTTTAGAAAAGATCATTTTGGTTCCAGAGACTGTAGAGGATCAAGATGGAAGGGAGAGAGGTTGGAGGCTATTGCAATAATACAGGGGACAGGTGATGATAGCTTAGAGCAGGTAGAAAGTGTTGAGAAGTCATCACACTCTGGATGTTTTTGGAGGTAGAGCCAGTGGGATTTGCTGATGGAATAACTGTAAAGCACAAGAGAGTGAATTCAAAGATGACTCCAGGGTTTTTCTCTTAAGTGCTAGAAAAATGAAAATAGCATTTTTCACCCCAGTAGAAGACTGAAAAATAAAAGCATGCACAAGCATATTTGTGTGTGTGTGAGTGTGTGTGTATATGTGTACGGTAGAACCTTGAATGGAGTTCTGGACATGTTAATTTTGAGATTTCTGTAAGACATCTAAGTGGATATGTCAAGTAGGCAATTGGATAAAAATAATAAAATCCCTTTATAGACTTCAGAGTTCAGGGGAGAAGTGAGAGTGATTTGTGTACAGATGAAATACAGGGCCATGGGGCTGAATGAGGTCACCTAGGGAGTGAACATGGATAGAGAAAAGAAGATGGCAAAGGACTGAGCCTTAGAGCAATCCAGTGTTAGAGATGGGAGAGACAGTGGAGGAGCATCCAACAAGAGAGAATGAGGAATGGCCAGCAAGGTAGAAGAACAAGAGATAATGGAATATTGGCAGAAAAGTAATTCAAGATGGAGGCTTCTCAGTTGAGTCAAATACTGTTGATGGGCCATTCAAAACGAGTACTGAGAACTAGCTATTGAGTTTGGCAACGAGAAAGTCATTGGTGACTGTGTTAGAGCAGTTTTGGTAGAGTGGATAAGAAGAAAACATCTGTTAAAGAGAGAATAGAATGGGAGATTGTGGTTACTGACAGATCTTTTGAGGGGCTTTCCTATAAAGGGAGATGAAAAATGGGTCAGTAACTGGGGGTGTAGGGTAAAGAAAATTCGAGTTAGGACTTTTTGTGACATGTCTGCATGCTGATGGGGATAATCAATAGAGGGAAAAACTGATGATGTGGAGAGAGAGGGAATAGTGAGGGCTTTTAGCAGACAAGAGGCCCACTTAGTTTAAATGTGAGAGACTTCACTCACCCGTTCCAAAAAGTTAAATAAGCATCTATCATGTACCACATACACAACTAAGTACTGGGGACACAGAAATGAATAAAACATGGTTCCCGTTATCAAAGAGGTCATTTTCTTGTGGGGGGGGGCATGTATTAGTCCATTTCTGTTGCTTAACAGAATACGTGAAACTGGATAATCTATAAAGGAATGAAATTTTTTTCTTCTGGTTTCAGAGTCTGGGAAGCCCAAAGTCCAGGAAACACATCTGGTGAGGGCCTTCTTCTGGGTGGTGACTTTCTACAGCAACTCAGGGTATCACATCATGAGAAAATGGCATGAGCAAGAGAGAGCTAATCTTATCACTCGCTCTCCTTATAAAGCCATCAGAACCATACCCATGACAACCCATTAAATCATCAACCCCTTACTTCATGGATGGATCCATCCATTTACAAGGGCACAGTCCTAGCAATCCAATCACCTCTCAAAGGCACCACCATTCAAATACCATAATCCTATTTCCCACCTTCTTAACACTGTTACAATGGAGATCAAGTATCCAATATATGAACTTTTTGGGGACACATTTGGCCCAAAGCAGGGAGGGATAACCATTTTCATAGACTAATAACAATTCGCATTCAATGTAATAATGGTAATGCCAGAGAAATGCACCCAGGGCTCTTTTCTGGGCTCTTTCCATTATGGCACACTGATTCTTGGGCTACCACATCACTATAAGCAGAGATTCAAGATCTTCATTCCCATATGGCATTGACTTGTTCTGGATTTTACTACTAATTGGACTAATTCAGGCAAGAGTTCTGAGCATGAATCGGTGCCGCGGCTGCACATATAAAGTTGAGGTGACAGATTTGAGAAATATTTGGGAGATGAAATCAACAATACTGTTGACTGATTAACCTGAAATAAGGTATAGAAGAGGTAATGTCAAGGATAACTCCCAGGTTTCCCATATGCAGTATCCTGGAGGTGATGATACTGAGAAACAAACTAACAGGTAGCATGGATGGATGAGAAGAACCCAGGACCTTTTCTTAGAAAAAAATTAAGATCTTATAAGTACCTGATACTTTCAAAAGATTTAAAAGGATCCATATATTTCTTTCCATGAAGAGGAAAAAGAAAAAAGAGCCAATCTCTATATGATGACACAAACACAAAAGAAAAATAAAAGATAGAAAAGACTAACGATAAGATTCTAATACTTTTTGACACTACACAAGAGACTTAAAAAAAATACAGTGATCCTGGTAATGATGTCTTTGTTTATCCATAGAATAGTTTGAGAAATTCAATGAAAATTAATTGGAAGATACAGTTACAGTTCACAGTGGTCCCCTCTTTATGGGCTTCCTTGGGTTGAATATCCCCCCAAAACTTAATCTGCACTGTAACTGTTGAGGGCGAGAAATGCTATTACGGCAATTGAAAGGTGGGACCTTGAAGAGGTAATTAGATTGTAGGACCATGCCCCAGTGAATGGATTAAAAATGATGGTCATGGGCATGGTTTGGACAGCTTTAAAAGGAGAGTGGATGAGGAGGTTAGTGTCTCTCTCTGCTCCACCATTTTCTACCATGTGAGACCCCTTGTTCACTGTCGCCACCACCAAGACTCTCACCAGATGTGTTCCCTGGACTTTGGACTACCCAGCCTCAGAAACTGTAAGCAATAAATTTTGTTTTCTTTACAAATTACCCAGCTCTGTGTATTTTGTTATAAAGCAACAGAAATGGACTAATACATGGGCCCTATAAAAACACGGTGAATAGTTTTGTAGTTTTAGCAGAAGAGAAAATGGCTGACCTAGGTATCTACCTTCAGGTTAACTCCTCTCAGCAGGAAGTTTCAGTGTCATGCAGCACTCTTCAAATTTTCCCTCTCAAGAGTTCCCACTACCAGGGGGAAGAGAATGAGCATTCTGGATGGCAGATTAGGAAGGCGGTGTCTGAGGGTGTGCTCTGAATCATCGAGTTGTAAACATGAAATTTGTTTCAAGACTGGCATTTTAATATTTAAGCAGATTTTAGATGCAATTTCATAAAATATCCATTTTCTTTCACACACAAAAATGGAGTCTACTCCCTCTCCCACCTTACCCTGCTACCAATCACTGAGTAAAACTGATGCATTGGAAAGATATGTCATGTTTTATCTAATGACTTTGACTGCATTGTTGCATTCTGTCACATCCCCCTGGGTATCTTGAGAAGACCAGGGAAGGAAAAAGAAGACAGAACAAAGTTTCAGGAGGCCTGGACTCTTCTATCCCAGCTCTACATTTATTTTTTATTTCATTTACACCCTACTTATTTCCAAGAGGACTTTGGACTAGCTATGAGACTTTCAGGAAATCATAACACTCTGTGCCTTGATTTCTTTATTTATAAGAACAAGGGGGTTGTTCTACATGACCTGCAAATTCCCTCCTAACAGAAGGTCTGGTCCAAACAAAATGTTAACAGGGTTAGTGGATGGAGCTATCCAATGGAAATTAGTAGATAAGTAGATCCAATTGACATTTTGGAAAAAATAGAATATTCAACCAAGGCTTGAGTCATGATGGAAAGTTTGAATTAAAAAAAAAAAAAAGCTAACCTTGGGAGATGATTAGAGCTTAGAATGCATATATTTGACATGTGCTGTAAGAAGATGTTATTTCTTGAGAAGAATTTAAACTTTCTGCTAAAAGCTAGCAATCCTCCAAGGCACCCTCCACAAGCCCACAGGCAAACTCCCACCTCTGTAGACTGAATAATTTGCCTGTAAAATATGTTGAGATCGGTGTGCTGAATATGGTGGGAAAAGATTCATGCAGGAGAGGACCTGCACGGAAGATGCTCACTGAGATAGCAAAGGCCACTTGACTCTTTGGGCAGTGTTCTATTTAATACCATCCCATTCGCAGGTGCTTCTCTCAATGGGTCTAATTTTTTTTTTTTAAGCCTCACACCAATAATGCTGTTTCTTCCAGATTCTGAGATGGTAACAATGATCTAAATAGATTGCCCTTATTTATCAGCATTCATAAAGAAAAATAGTTATGAATTTCTGGGGGGGGGGAAAAACCTTAGAATCAGAAAAGCAAAGGGTACAGGATGCTTTGTCCAGTAAAAACTTATGCAAGTACGGATACAACACATCACCCTCTAAAGGTGGCCTCCCAGATGGAATCGTTTTCCTCTGTGAAGGGAATCATTGGCAATACCGAATCAATAAGGAGTGCCCTGGAAACCTGGCTGCACAAAGGGCCGGGTGGACTCGGAAGTACTTGGCCTGCTTTCTTTGTCTCTGGAAACTTGTAGACCTGATAATCTCTTGCATGGGTGTTTGGGTGTCTTCTAGGTTTCCTAGTCTATCTGTACTACTATCAGTAGATGGTTGAGGAGACTTTTTTTGACCACACCTGCCATTTCTCTCCACAGATCATACTTCCTTTTATAAAATGA
This sequence comes from Cynocephalus volans, assembly GCF_027409185.1. Lineage (NCBI taxonomy): Eukaryota > Metazoa > Chordata > Mammalia > Dermoptera > Cynocephalidae > Cynocephalus > Cynocephalus volans. The sequence continues at coordinate 24,588,785 of NC_084471.1, read as the reverse complement.
AATCCTCTTTTGCTGGGGCAAGGATAAACACATTTTATTTGAAAAGACACTTTTAGAATATAGTATAAAAGACATAATGTATGTGTGAACCACATGTTGAAAACAAAAAGCTAATATCATCTACATAGAAATTCTAAGTTCTTTACCCAGTTGGTTGAATGACCTTAGGCAAGTCACCTAACCTTTCTGAATCGATTTGTTTCATCTACAAATTGTGCATAATACTTTCTTGCCTCATGGGACTAATTAGTTAAAAAACCACAAAGAAGCTGCATACTGTAATGGATTCTGAAAAAGCCTGGTTCAAACTCTAACATTCTATAAATAGCATTGTGGTTTGCCATATGAAGAGACAGCATCCTTAGTGTGCTGTCTCAGCCACACGGTTGGTGAAATTAGTACATAGACCATAAACGGGTTGCCCAAGACTCTGAGTCACACTATCAGGCAATACAGAAGGAAGCCTTTATCTCAGAGCTCATTACCTACTATTGGAATGCTGTTTTGTGTACTTAGAGTTCAGGTGGAGCTCTTAGCCACACTGATGGCTAATTTGAACCTGTTTGAATGGCCCCAGGATTTCAGTCAATAAATGAAAACTGGCCTGTTCATCTGTACATTTCTCTCAAATTGTTTGAAATAAATCTTCAACATGTGATTTTCTGACCTGGTTCTCAGCCACTCAGTGCCAGCCTGTGGTCTGGCTTTATGAGAAATTTTCCAGTCTGCTGCGTGGAAGTAATCCAATCCTGCTACTGTTTGTGGTAGAAAAGAGAGAGAGAGAGTACAGAGAATATAGAGATGGGATCCAAGAAAACAAGAAAAGTCCTGAGGCCTAGTTGAAGTGGAATCGTGTGGTAGCAAGTCCAGAGATGGAATTAGAGGTTTCTCAGAAAGTCAAAAGATAGAATATTCCAGAGAATAAAGCCACTCTTTGGCCGGGAGCTTAGAGGAGTTAAAGAATAGAATGCCCTGTGTCTGATTTTTCTGGGTGTGATCAAGTACTTCAGCAGGATGGGGCCAGTGGGGCCGTTTCAGGGCCAGGAAAGGGGGTCTCTCTCCTACCGAGATGGAACAAGGGCTGAGGAACAGATCGAGTTGCAGTAGTGGATACAGGAGGTCTCATCTGAGGGTAAAGCATGGTGCCCAAGGTAGGGTTCAGCAATAGCAGAGCAAGTTGGAGTAGATAGTTCCCACTGGCAGCCCAAGATAAAGAAGATTCAAGCATGTTAACGATGTTCCCTTCCTGGATGACACAGGGGATTCCAGGTCAGGCAGCGCTAACAGCTCCAGACAGAAGGCCATAAGTCTGTCAATGGGTAGGAGGCCTCAGTTTTTTAGCCCAAAGCAAAGCCACTGGCTAAAATCTTTGATAAAAAGAAATGTGTCATGTGGCACGAAGGGCAGGGCAAGCCTGAGGCTCAGGAATGAGACAGTTTTCAGAACTGAGGCAGTACAACCGGGCTAGATCAGCAGTAGGAATTACTCGATGTGTGGTCATAGAAGGTGTTAGAGTTTAAATCCATGCTGCCTTACGTCTGGAATGACCTCAGGAGTGTGGGCCAAGGCTTGGTCTTGAGGTAGGAGGTAGTGATCCCCACGGTGGTGAGTCAGAGGTATGCTTGAATTAAGAACTAAAATGGAGAGCAGAGGAGCTGGAAGCCAGTTCTCGGCTCCTTCATCTTCCACCTCCTATCAGTCTGGACAGACTCAAAAACTGGTTGAAAACTTTTAAATGAGTCTGCATAACTCGGATATAGGATATACCAGGTAACACTGGCTGGTTAAATAGGGGAAGAAGCTATCAAAATGGTATTGATCCCACTATCCATCAACATTCATCTCCTCAATGTTTAAAAAGATGTTCAATGTAACATTGGGATTTTAGGTATGACAGCATCAAAAATGAAAAATGTGAAAAATGTTAAACTTGGTGCACATGAACAGGATGAATGCTCATCCAGTATTTATTCCTGTATTTATTATTTTAGTAAATCACAAGTGATGGATTAGTTTCTTATTTAATATGAAATTTTAGTTATGATTAATTTTAGAGGGACTTGATAATCCTTTTTTATCTTCTGGACAGTCATATCAATTTTGGCAATTCATTGTCTAGTTTTACCCACTCTGTTTTATGATCTCTGCCATTCGTGACAATATGATATGTTTAAATGGCACATCAAGGTACACTGATGTTGCCACTTGCTTAATAACTGTAAAAGTAATCTTTAGCAATTTATTCCACTTTTATTTCTTAACATGACTTTGCTTTGTGAAACATGAAAGATAAATGTTATATTTAGGAACCATTTGGTAAGGAAGCTGGTGGAGTAAAATTCAATTTTCTTCGGCTGCTCTTGAAGAAATAGCATGTGAATCCAGATTAGGTGGCATCAGGTATATTTTTGTAAAAGGAATTTTTACTTGCTGAGGCTGAACTCATAAGCCTCAGTCAGCCTCGATTCCTCCCTTCTTCTCACTCCCAAAGTCAAATGTTACCATGTTTTATCCATTTTTCTGCCACAATATCTCTGACTCTTCTCCTTCTGTCCATCATCACAGCCGGTCCTCACATCACCTAATCAACCCTCCTGCTTACAGTCCTCCTTCCCACTCCACTCATCCTCCATAGTGCCACCAAAGTCACAGTATTAGTACACAAATCTTACCATGTCACTGTGCTACTCCCAGCATTTTGTATAGAATTAAGTTCAAACCCTGTAGGATGGCACATGAGGTGCTGGTCCTAATGCATCTATCTAACCTCATTTCTTTTTTTTTTTTTAAAGATGACTGGTAAGGGGATCTTAACCCTTGACTTGGTGTTGTCAGCACCATGCTCTCCCGAGTGAGCCAACCGGCCATCCCTATACAGGGATTCGAACCCGTGGCCTTGGTGTTATCAGCACCATACTCTCCCGAGTGAGCCAACCGGCCAACACCCGTGGCCTTGGTGTTGTCACCACCACACTCTCCTGAGTGAGCCACGGGCCATCCCTATACAGGGATCCGAACCCGTGGCCTTGGTGTTGTCAGCACCACGCTCTCCCGAGTGAGCCACGGGCCGGCCCTTCTAACCTCATTTCTTGCCTCTCCCTCCCATTCCTGACACACAAACCCTGAGCCTCCAGCAACATCCTTCTATTTTCTGAACATACTCTGCACTCTGATGTCTTCATGCCTCTTGGTACATGCAGTTTCCTCTGCCCAGAAGTTCCTCCTGGGTTTCTGTACCTGTTGATCCCTTCAACTTCTCCTTTAAGGACTGGTTCAAAGACCACTCCTGTGACATCTTCCCTGATTCCCACAGTCGGAGTTAAACAAGACCTTCATGATGCTCCACAGCATTTGGAGCACATCTGTGCAGGGAACATCTCACTATATTGCATTGTAATGATTTGTGAGTTTGTCTCTTCTGCTCGGCTGGAAGCTCCAGAAAACCGGTGGCCGTTTGCTGCTCACACATCTTTGCTTTATGCTTCCTGCTGCTTCCCCACCTGCTCTCCCGACCTCCAGGGTCTGGGACAGTCCCTGACACACAATAAGCACTCAACAAACACTTGTTGGTTTAGAATAGTGATTATATTGTATGGGATTTCATGAGTCCCTTTAGTTTTGCTTTCTTAACTTACTTAATGATTAAGGTAAATTTTTACTTTCAGTTCTACCTGACTGTTTGATTCCATTTCTCAGTCATTTCTCACCTTTGGCACAAAACTGATTGAGCAGTCTAAGCTGATGTCTTACTCAGACAATGTCTGAGGAGTGCAGGCCTTTTGCTAAGCACAAATAATAAGTTTCTAGAAGGCATGGGTTAAATTCTCTGCCAGTAAAAATGCTCTGCCCTTCTTCGTCTCAGTTGTTTCTGCAGAAAAACCATTCCTGTGGAGCTCTTTTTCCTAACTTTTAGCTTAATCTTTTCATTAGATACAGGCCATTTCTCCCTGTCTCCTCATCTTCTGAGACTGTAAATTATCCTGTTACTTCATTTATAATGGGAGCATATTTATTTTCTGTGATGATGGCTCCCTTGAGCCTTCCTTTTCCTTAGCTACATAAAGTTAACTTTCTCAGCGGCAAATTAAGGACAGATTACAAGCAGCCCAGGAACCAGGCTCTGTCACCACAGGGGGCCGCCTACTCAGCCTCCTTCTGTTCAGCCATCAGAAAGATGCAGCTGCTAAGCTGGCCCTGCGCTGGGCTGCTCTCCCCTTGCCTCTCCTGATCTCACAGAGGGAGTTGAGAAGTCCCTTTCTCCATCAGTCTCTGGCTGGTGTCTGATCCTGAGTTTTCCAGACTCTCCCCCCCACCCCCAGCTGCCTACCCTCTCCCTCCCACACCAAAGCCAGCAGCGACTGTGCTCCTAGACTCCCCCTCCTGCCAGCTCTGCCCTCGGTTGCCACAGCAACAGAAACTGTTGGTGGGAAGTAAAAATGCTAAACTGCAACTAGTGTTGGGGCTGGGTGGAGGAGGTGAGATATGGGCCTCTCTGGAGGCTGCAGGAGGGGCTGGGGGGGCACCCCAGTGAAAGCTGGGGAGAAAGACTCCAGGTGAGAAGCCCTCAGAGGAGAGGACAGTGAGGCTCAGGGGGAGGGTGTATTGGCAATCGAAATCACTTTGATTAGAAAGATGAGCCAGAAGGAAGAAATAGGAAAGTCATAAAAAGTAATGGAGAATTCTATGTATGGGGTTGATTGAGGAGCCATGTGAGGTATAAAACTGGGAATAGGTGAGCAGTGGAAATCAATAAATCAATGTAAAAAAGGGGGAGGTTTAGAGATTAATAATAATAATAATATACTTATGTGGAAAACAAAAGTAATGATAATGGACCTGGGCTTGTAAACGGGCACCTCTAGTTATTAGCCATGTGTTTCTTATCTTCACCAGCCTTAGTTTGCTCCTCTGTTGGATCATCTATTAAAACGGAGTTATTAATATCTCCCTCAAAAGGTTGTGTGAGGATCAAGTAAAATAAAGTGTATGAAGTGGCCACTCACAGCAGGTAAGGGAGCTATTTCTTTTTATCATTGTTTGAGGTAGAGGAATGGTATTTCAAATGGGCTTGGAGCTGGAAATTTAACTTAAAATTCAGGAAAGACTGTGCCTTGTTGTATGCTTTCTTTTGGTATTTATTTCAATTTCCCATATCTCTTAAGGATGTGGTATCAGGATAAGGTGTACGTGGTGCTATAGCAATATTTGGTGCTAGACCTTTCATCCTGCAAATGGGGACCATCCCTTTCCTTCAAATACCTCTCCATCTGTGCTCTTAAAGAAGCCTTCTGTGATATTTACTCATCATTTTCTCTCCTGTACAGCCACAGCACTGTTGGCCTCATAACCTCTCATTTCTTCTCTCTCTCTTTAGTTCAAGAGGTTGCTGCAAAAAACAACAGTCTGTGTCCACAGTCGTGGTAATAGTGGCCCATCAACAATTTTTGAATGAATGTCTGTGTTATCACTTTCTTCAGGACTCCAAGGCAAGAAAAACAAAAGTTGTGGCCCAACTGGAGATGCCTAGAATCCTATTTACTCCAGGATGTGTCTTTGCTATCTTAGAAGGATGTCAGACTACTGCAGAATTCTGCTTCTCCATGCCTCCTGGTCCTGAACTTGGGACAACAGTAGCAACGATGACAGCTAATGCCTGAACTTGCTGTTCCAAGTGCTTTACATGGATGAACTCATATAAACCTCCCCCGAACCCAGTGGAATTACTTTGAAGTTGTTACCAAGCCACACATGGAAACTGAAGCACAGAAACATTAAATAATCGACCCAAGGTAATATAGCTCATAAGTGCCAGAGCCGGGATTTGAATCTAGGCAGAATCTATGCCTAGAAATGGAAGAAACATCTGGGCTCTTTTAGGAACTGAGGTTTCATGATATTCCTACAGCTTTTTATAGACAACTGTTTTTTCCTTGCTTTGTTTCACTTAGTGAATAAGGAAGGAATGTGTGACTATACCCCTGGTTTCTATTTTAAGATGTATTCTGAGCCCACTGGTTTATCTTTTTTTCCCCTCTTAGATCCCAGTAAAAGGCTGGAAAAGGAATATCATGATCTCGCAACAATGAAGAAAATTGGAGAAAAGCTATGTGGGTGTGAGAGATTTCAGTAAGTTTCCAAAAGTTAGAAAGAGCCTGGAAAAACATTGACTGATGCACTGAGATAGAGAGAGCTGCAGGCTGGGGTGATTGCAGAAGGTCCTGAATCAAAAAGGAGCCCAAGATGCCCACTGGGACCTCAGAGGCTCAGTCTGAGAGAGTAAAGATAGGGTGGAGGGAGAGATTGAGAAGCAGGTCAGAGGACGAATTTGAAGATCTGCGAATGAACAGCTGCCTTCCTACCCCTCAGTCTCTGTCTGTCTGTCTGTCTGTCTGTCTGTCTGTCTGTCTGTCTCTCTCTCTCTTTCTCTCTCCTCTCTCTCTCTCTGTCTGTCTGTCTGTCTCTCTCTCTGTCTCTCTCTCTCTCTCTCACACACACACACACACACACGCACACACACGTGTACTAGTCAGGCATTTACCCTCCCTCCTTAGGTCAAAAAGGAAATGCAGATACTCTCCAAAGACATTTTCAAAAGCCTCTCTGGGGAGACTTCTAGCAGCTAGGGTGGGCGTGTTTGGAACACCCTGATCATTATAGGGACACCCTGCTCACTACAACATGAAGCCTGAAAATAATTTTTAAAAATGTGCTTACGTACACAGAGCTTCCAGTTAGCTTTTCCATGGCCTCTTCCTGAATATGAATAGAAAACCACAAACTACCAGTCATCGGAGGATATAGCCTGTAGTATGTCCGAGAAAGATTGAGTTAAAAACAAAGCCTAACAGAAAAACTCACTCGAGACAATTCCAAGAATTTCGAAATTAAAAACAACTAACCTCTATCTGGTATCCCCAATAGGTTCAAAACAATGTTACATATAAGGAAAAGGAAAAGCGAGCCATGAGAAAGGAATTGAGAAGAAAAAAGAGCTTTGGGAAATTAGGAATATTATCAAAATTTAAAGAAACAATCAACTTAAAGATTGAAAGCAATCTCTTAGAGTATAAAATAGAAGTTAAAAAAAGATGCTAAATGTGAGTGAAAGGATAAGAGCCATTGAGTAATGAGTGACTAACTAAGTCCAATATCTGGCTAGCAGGAGTTCACAAAATAGGCAACACAGAAAATTAAAGGAAAGAAATGATCAAAGAAACAATGGAAGCGAGTTTCCCAGAATGTATCTTTATATTTAAAGCACCTAACAAGTGTGAAACAGGATGAAAAAGACACCTACTTAGTTACAGCTTAGTGATATACCAGGACACCAAGGATAAAGAGAAGAGCCTGAAATTTCCAGCAGGGGAAAAAGGTCACCTATAAAGGTATCACCCTCAGGTTTCTTATCAACCACACAAAATACTATAAGACAAGAAAGCAACACCATCAAAGCTCTGAGAAAAAGCAGATTCAGCCTGGAAAAACATTCTAAACCACATATTAATTGGCTATGGGGGAAGAATATAGACATTTTTAGATTCACAAGGCCTTAGAAATTTGGCTGTCAAATATTTCTCAGCTATTTTTTAAAGTTATTTGAGTATTTGCTGCAGCCATATGAGAAATCGAATAACAAGAGAGGAAAACCTTTGAGAAACAGTGGATTCAATTCAGGAGTGCAATGAAGGGAGTCCCAGAAGGACGAATGTGTGACAGTCTCAGAGAACAAGTCCAGCCTGGGACTTGTTCCAGGGGAGGGATCCCTGGAAAAAAGTATATCAAAAAAACATATAGTATGATGGAAACTGCAGTAACCTTAAAGATAAAATAAAGGTATAAAATGCAAGAAAAAGGGAAAGTAATCGGAAATGACAGGAAAAATCAAACAAATATTAAAAGTAAATAAAAGGCAAGTTCTTGGATAACTGTCATGTTTTTCTAGCTTAGGTAACTGTGTGAATGGTGTGTGGCTGTCCTCATCCTTGATGTCCAGCCTCAACAGGGGCCCAGGTATGGGGTTGTCATCTTTGATAAGGATTCCTACATCCCATGAATGCCACTGCAACTGGACGATGAAGACTTTGGCAGGGACCACCACAGAGTACAGGTTTCCCTGTGTGCATGGCAACACCCGGGTCTCTAGTATTACAGGGTGACAATAGGAGAGGCCAATACTGATGGCAGTGGAATTTCACACTGGCTCTGCCGTGGAGTCAAAACTAAGTTGATTTAAAACAAAAAAGTGGTATTTCATAGCACCCGAGTTTGTGGGCTAAGATTCAGTCTGCAACTATATTGCGAATAGAGGCATTTAGGAGAGAGAAGAGGTGATAGTATAAATGGGGTTAATCCTCATCTGTCATATGAGCATGTCAGTAAATAATATGTAAAATTGAGAAAGCAAGAACTAAGGTATACGCATATGGTATGGAGATAAGTACCAAACGGACTAAGTACGGAAATACTTAAGTTATTTGCTTCCTTAGAGTGGGGCTGGGAGCAGGGACAAGAATGCAGGAAGTTGTATTCATTTAAGTTTTATTTGCACATTTTTTTGATTTTTAAAAATTATATATGTATTGCTTTGAAATTTTAAAAAAAGTGTGCTCTTTTCTGTCAGTCCTACCTGCTACAGTGTAGTTATTTAAATTGTCCCTCATATTGCTCCTGTGTCTATGTAAACCACCTTTTTGGAAGAGAGTGAGGTTACAAATCAAATAATTAACTAGTCATGGGCATCTACTCATGCGCTTGCCAAGCCCTTCCTCGTTCTCCTTTCCAAGAGTGCTCTGGAGGACACAAGGGAGGAAGGACCCTATTTAGCCCTGTCATTGTCTTCGTTGTGGGTTAACAGGAAGGAGAGGAGCCTTAATTTTTAGCTTCTAGACTTTGGCTCTGAAGACTGCTATTGAAATGGTAAGCTCTGATTACAGCTTTGTAAAGTGCGCTGTTTTCTCTGCGCTAGAGAACAGTCTTCTGAATTAGTATCAATAAGGAGCTTTTTAAGAGGATCTCTGACACCAGAAGTCACCACTGATGCCAACGTAATTACCACCTCTGGACTTTCAGCCTTGTCAGGCAGCGCAGATAATCACCGACAACCACGGGGTGACGATTATCAACTAACATTGAGCACTCGCTGCGAGGTTCTGTAAAGGTAGAAGAGAGGAGAAGACCCCGTGATGTCCTTTCTTCAAGGTACTTCAAGCTAAAAGAGGTTGAGGGTGTTGGGGGGAAAGGAAAGCAGAGATTCACATACATCAAAAGACAGAAATGAACACATATATCTGTTCTCAGTTACACAGAGAGGACTGTGGAGATCCAGGTTGGAGTATAATAAAAATGGATTCTTCCCCCATCTGGTCCCTGTCAATTTCTTTTGACTTATGTATTGCCTCCTTTCATTATTGCACACCGACTGGACCCAACTACTGGATAGTCCCCTATGTACCATGCTCTCTTGTGTGCCTCCACGCTAATTACATGCTGTTCCATTTGCCTAAAACGCTCTGTGTCTTGGCCCTTGTCAGCCTGTGAATTTTTCCAATCTATCAAGAGTTAGTGTAAATATTACCTCTTCTATGGAGTTTTGCCTGAGTCACTCAATTATAGTTCCAACCAGTTACAGTGCTGAGGCAATTTGTTTGTTTCATGTTTGTTTCTCTAGCTTAGCAAGAGGAGTGACTGGGTATTGTCGTTCTAAAATAATTAAAATAGTTAATATATGTAAAACACTTAGAACGTGGTGCCTGGAATAAAATCACAATAAAAGTGTTTATTATTATTATTATTGCCATCAACATTATGATGATCAATTTTTGCATTTAGGAGTCCTAGCATAACATCTGGTACGTGAAAGTGGCAATTAAGCAAATGTTTCTTCATTTGAATTCTTGGAACATTTCAGATAAGCTGAGTTTTATTAATAACGAAGTTGATAGGTGTTTCTGGCAGTGGTCTTGGTTCCAAGATGAAAGTGAGGATGATTGCTTTAGCTATTGGTAACTGTAAACAGTAAATATCTTTGAAGAAGTAGAGGCTCCAACAGGTGAATAAATTTAATTTTAGAGGATAGAAGGATATTCCAGATGATATGAAACTATTTAAAAAAGAATTGCTGTTAGCTTTGAGGCAGTATACTAGCCTTCAGGAAGATGGGCGCATTTGAGAAAAACCTAATGTAACTCAAGCAGCTTCATTTTCTTCAGCGTTATCTACAAATAGATGGTTAATCAGTCTCAGACAGATGTTTGCTTCCATGCTCATCCTCTGCTGTTGGATGTGTGATGTGCACGTGTATGCTGCCATCTGGGGGAGCCTATCTGGGCACAGCAATGGGTCATAAGCTGTCTTTCCACATGGTGCACGTGTCGTGTCTGAACTGCAGTTTCTTAGGTAGGTAACACTTTCATTCAGAGGCATTACATGATCCCTAGGATTGTTGCCAGATCAGTAGCTTTTCTGCTCTCAGACACTACATGCATTTTGACATCTCACCACCTTTATTCATGATTCCATTTAATCTTCTATCATTCACCCTACTTCTCACTGTTTACACAAATCCTACTCAAGCCTACTTCCTCCAGAGAGTATTCCCTGATCACTTCACCTCATAAAAAATCTTCCTCTCAGTTGTAATCAGTCATAGATCTGTAACACTCATTTCTCCCATAGTTACATTCTATGCTGTGAAAACACTGTTGACCTTTATTACGTCTTGAATGTGTATTGATATTTAGCTAAATATGCTAGTCTTAGCTCCCTGAGTACTGTAGGATCTTTAAGCAGATCCTGTATGATGCTTCTCTGTAGTCGCTACCACAATTAGCACAGTTAGATGAGTACAGTAGGTACTATATAGATGTTCTATTAGGAACAAATAGATAAATCTCCTAGGAATCCATTCAGAAAGATTTTCCTGAGAACAAAGCTTCACAAAAGGCTTATCTACTTTCTACTTTAGCTTATCCACACATGTAAAAGGATATTATGTTAAAGTGCTGAGGCATATTTGTTAGTATACTTCAAAGTCTGAATGCAAGTTCAGGTTAGTTGTCCTTGAGGACAAAGCTACTAGACATTTGAATATTCAAATATTCTCATAAAAAATTATCAAAATTGATCAACTATAGTTAAGGGAACATTTTATAATGAGTGGGTGTCCATGAGTGCGTTTCTTAAGGAAAGCACCAAATGCAACGTAGTCCCATGAAATCCTACGGTACTGTGCCAATGGCATGTGCTACTGTATGGCCACTCAGCCTGAATGGCTCAGTCCTCAGAGTAGAGATGCAGTCGATTAATCAAGGTCTCCTGTGAATAAGAGAGAATTAAGGTGACGTGATTTTCTAACACCCTGTAGAGTTATTTGACATAAGGTCACTGAGAGAGAGGTGGGTTGTGGATATTTTAGTGTTACTAGAATATTCACGTAAGCTTTTTCCTTGTGTGCACTGTATTAGGGTGGCAAAAGCAATGAAACCTTGTGGCAGTTTCTGTGTACAACTGCACTCCTGCACTGGCTGATCAGTAATTCTAAAGTGGTTTGCCAGCTAAACAGGACGGGCACTCTTGTCATCATCATGATGCATTGCTTACTGAAAGCACACAGCTAGCCTAAATCTAGTTCTTACCACTACCTTGTGAACTAGATGGTACTATCTCCCATTCGTACACAGGAAACTGATGCTCACAAAGTTTAAGTGACTGACCCACAACCTCCTACAAAGTAGGTGAAGAAGCCAGACTGTGAAAACCATTCTGTGCCTTAAAGTGCAATTGTCTTTCTGATTCCTGTTGAGCAAGGATTACAAATTTCAAATGAGCCCTCACATTGCCCTGTAATCCTAATCCACTTTCCCATTAAATTCACCTTCCCACTTTCTAAAATGACTTTCTAATATGTTCTCTATCCTTAAATCTTCCACATCCTTTTCTCACAATACACTAGAAAATGGAAACCACCAAAGAAAACCTTTCTCCATATTCTCAGCACCTTATATACAAATCATTATGGTACCCACCCTCACTGTCTTCCCTTCTGTTGTAAATAGAAATATCCCCATTAAAGACCAATCTCTCCACTTTGTTCTGCATCCCAACTCCTCTCACCTTTATTCATTCAATAAATCCCTCTTTCTTCTCCAATATCAATACCTCTCTTTGTTTCTGATCACTCCTTTCAATAGCCAAACATAACTCCAGTTTCTCCTGTTTAAAAAAAAAATCCTCCCTTTGACCCCCAAATTACCCGTCAGCCACTAGCTTATTTCTGTGCTCCCACTGTCAGAAAAACTCCTTTTAACAGTTGTCTGCTCTACTCCTTGCTCCATCCAATGCAATATGGTTTCCATAGCTCTTCTTTCACGGACTGTGCCCTTGTCAAGTTCTCCAGTGGTCTCTGTGTTGCTAAATCCAGTGGCTACCTCTCTGATCTCATCTCATTTGATCTCTCATCAGCATTCTACCCAACTGATCATCTTACCACGGAGCAAGTTTGGGCAGGTGGGGGGAGATCATTCCACTTAGACAGTTTGAGTTTGATGGGTCAGTGGAATACATAGGAGATAGAAAACTTTGCTATTGTTGAATATGGGTGAAGTCACCTAACGTGAATGTATGGAGTGAGAAAAGAAGGGGTTAAAACTTAGGGTACAGACAGAAGCAGGGAGTGCTAAAAAGAAGACAGAGAAAGGGGTAGGAGATGCCAATGTTATAGAAGCCAAGGAGGAAGAGAGTTGGTCAACAGAATCAAAGACCACAGAAAGATCAGATAAATAAGGTCTGTCAAGAGTGCATAGTATTTGCCAATTAGGAGTTCATTAGTCACCATTTGCAAATAATTTCAGGATGGTAACAGAGGCTCCTGGTGCTAAGGCCTGGCTGTATTGAGCTGAAGGGCAAGGCGGCGAGTGCAGGCTTTTCTTTTGAGAAGCTTGGTTATGAAGGGAAGAAAAGTAAGTGGTAGTGTCCTGAGCAGATGGAGAATTGAGGGAGAGTTTTGAGAAAAAAAAATGTTATATCTGAGCTTGCTTAGGGATTATAGAGAAGAAGACTTACCTAATGTCACACCATTTATGCTAGAACTAAAAATAGAATCTACTTTCGTCTCCCAGATTAATTTAGATTTTATATATGTAAGAGTTTTAAAAACTATAAATTCTAATAAGAATTTAATATGGTATTTTTCCTTCCACTCTATCATAATTACTTACCAGGAAGTCAACTGATAGCATTTTTTGACTATATAACAAACCCTCCACCCCATTCCACCTGCCACCCACCAAAAAAAGAACTTTATTGTTATTCATTCAGCAGTTCTTAAAGGATTGAATTGGTATGAATGATCTTTTGCTTACTTCCTTTTGAAAGAGTGAGGGATTTCTGGAGTAGATGTTTGCCAGCCTGAATGTTCCTGTTCGCTAGTTCTGGGCTAGCAGATAACCAGATGGGCTATGTCATTACATAGGCCTGGTGAATGCTAAATGTTCAGCTTGCCCTTTACAAGATTACTCTTTTCTGATGAGAGAATTTATAATATAACTCCTATCAAATAGACTTGAGATACTTTAGTTTCTAGACCATGAATTTCAAGATCTCCTTCAAAACTCTGGAAGTACAAACCTCATTCTTGTTGCCAGCCATCTAAGTAGACATTGGCTTATAAAGCCAAGCTGTTCCACAATGCTTTGGGTATGAATCCTAATCATCTTTGCATAGTCCAAGAGAAGGTAAAAGTACAACAATCTGAAATTTAATTCTGTGGGCCTGAGGAGCAGAAATCAATGACTTGATATTCGGAGACCTATATTAATTATTCATTTTATTTTTCTCTCCTCCTAATAAGCGTCCATATTCATAAGTAGAGTCATAAGTGCTCTTGCTTCACAGTACCTATTTTAGATCACATGCTGTTAAACAAATAATAGTTCCCAATGTCTGTGATGTGCATGGTACACACAGACTAGCTTAGGTAGTCTGCGATGAAGTTGGGAAGGTGCATACAATGATCTGTAAAATGCTGTTTCTGTGTCTCACTAGCCTAAGTTTTCTTGTGGATAAAAATTTGTAGCCATTCATAACGACAACTCATTACACCTTTCAATGGATTATACAGAAGGACAAATCATGTTTTCCATGAACACTGCTACTGTTTGATGCAGTGTCTCCTGTATGCATGAAATGACTCCCACTCAGAAAGTCTCATAGTCTGAGGACAAACTTGACCTGGAGGTTCAACTGTGTTTTTATAACCCTGTGTCTGGTGAAAAGCTTTCCTTAGCCTGAACTGTATAATCTCTACTTGAGGCAAATTTTTTCTTCTCTCTCACCTCTCTTCTTGGTACTCCTCTGAGCCAGCAGCCCCCCAGGAGCAAGGAATGTTTATGCCACTTTTGTTTGTCTAAAACCCACACTTTTCTCAGCTCACAAAAATATGTTGTCCCAGCAACTCTTAATACTCTTATTCAACAACCTTTTCCTTTGGACTCAGATTGACCTGGGTTTGAATCTTGTCTGCTTTGGACCAGACATTTAGTCTCCTATAACTAAGTTTTTTCACTTATAAAACTGGAATAATACTACATACTTTGTAACATTTGTGGGATAGGTAAAGATAATGTATGTAAAAAGTATCTAACAAGTTTTTATAAATAATAGTTATATCATTAAATTGGTTATATTTTCTTTCCTTTCTGTGAAACATAAACTTGCTAAGTATCTACTTCCTTGGGGCTCTTCTATTGGATCATTATCAACAGTAAGGATGCCAAAAAAATGAATATTTCTGGTAAATGTGATTTATTTAGGGGCCAGCAGAGGCTGCAAGATAAAATGAAAAGCACGTAGGGTTAGAAAGGTAGGACGTTCTTGGTTCTGGCTTTGCTGGTTCTCATATTAACTAGCAGAGTGACCTTGTGTGTGATTACCCATGCACGAAAAACTATAAGTTATCAGAAAGATTGCATTTATCATGATGAAAGAGTAGCATCAGATTCTTCAGACATTTAAACTCTTATGTAAGCCTCAATTAGGTTGAATTTAATTGAGTAAAGAAAGAATTTATTAAGTGATCATTACGGATTGTGCTTGGCAACATGATGGATAATAAACAAAGGATATACATGCACATGTATTCAAATTTATATGTTGAAGTCCTAATCCCCAGGGCCTTAGAATGTTACTTTACTTGGAGATAGGTCTTTACAGGGGTAATAAGTTAAGATGAGGTGATTAGGGTGGGCCCTAATCCAATATGACTGGTATTCTTATAAGAACAGGAAATTTAGGCACAGATGTGCACAGAAGAAAGAAAATGTGAAAACACAGGGAGAAGATGGCCATCTGTAAGCCAAGGAGAGAGGCCCAGAATAGATTCTTCCCTTGGAGCCCTCAGAGGAGCCAACCCTGCTGACACCTTGATCTCAGACTTCCAGCCTCCAGAACTGTGGGACGATAAATTTCTACTGTGTAAGCCACCCAGTTGGTGGTACTTTGTTATAGCGGCCCTAGCCAACAAATAAAAGGACCTACTATGTGCTGGTGGCTGGGAAAATAACACTGAACAGGGCACTGTTCTTTCCCTCAGGGGAAGGAGTTAGGTAAAGAAGCAGATAGTTCAGCCCTGTGTGAGAAGCCTGCTCCCACAGAGATGTGTACAGGGTGCCAAGGGAGGCCAGTAGGGAGAGTTGAGCAATACCAAGGGATCTGTTTAAGGCTCCCCAGCAAGGCGCCTCTAAGCCAGGCATCTGAAGTAAGAATGAGTGCAAGAAGGGAGTGTTCTGGGCAGAGAACAGTGCGTAAGATGCAGTGTGTGCAAAGCATGGACTTGTGAGCAGGTATGACTCAGCTGTAGGACTATAAGTGATCCGACATGGCCAGAGCTCAAGATGAGTGGAGGATGAAGGTGGATTGGTGAGCAAGGCCCAGATCAGTAGGGGGAAGGCTCCACGGAGCAGGCAGAGGGACCAGGGCCTTGGGAAATGGGTCTTTCCTGTTTAGGCAATCTAGAGGAGATAGGCTATGTTAGGAGGGAGGGAAACGATGAACACAAGTGAAGATGTATGTTTGCTTGGCAGTGAGGGTTCTGGCCTTAAGAAGAAGTGGGAAAGAGGTAGAAAGGTAAAAAGAAATAAGTGCTTTTAGGGCAAGGCCAGTGTCCTTTCAGTGTTTGCAGTAAGCAGTGGCTCAGGAAACATTTGCTAATAACTGAAGGGAGGAATGATGAAACTGTATGGTTTTACTGAATTGAGCAGGGACTTTTAGGTCAAAGAAGTTTGGTTTTGAAATCTAGGCTCTGTTGGCATTTTTTTTAACATTGATGAATCTCATTCTCTTCATTTATAATATGGTGATACTAATACTTATTGATAGATTTAGGTGAAAATTACATGGAATAATTTATGTGAAACTGTATAGAACTTTAAATTTCATTTAATTAATATTTATTAAGAAGCTACTATATGTAAGGCACTGTGCTAGGCGTTAGCAATACAGAGATAAATAAGACCCAATCTCTGTCCTTAAGGAACTACTTTTCTAGGGTGGGAAGTAGACATCTAAATAGATAAAATAATTGCGATGCTGTATAATAAGGATTAGCACAGGGCTAAGAACAGGGAGCCAAGGGTGCACAGAGAAGGGGCAATTCTGCCAGCCAGATGACAGGATGGTATTAGGGAATACTGCCAGGTGGAAGTGATGCTTAAGCCGATTCATGAGCAATGATACAAAATTAGGTGAAGAAGGAAAAGAAAGGAATTCCAAACAGAGGGAACAACAGGCTTCCTTTGCAGCTGTGTTTTTCTAGCTCCTAAGCCTGGGTAGTTGCCTTGCCAAAAATATAGTCCAGTCTGTGTGGTTAAAGCAAAACCACCCTCCCTAGCTCTTGTGAGACTCCTGAAGGCTGGATCTTGCTCTGAATATCCACAGCTGTTTGGGTTCTCTTCAAACAGGACTTCAGGAATCCTCATGCAGCCACCTGCCTTATCCCCTCACTCCCTTTCTCTGCCCTCTTTCTTTATTCCCTACCCTTCCTCCTTTTGCTTTCCTCTTCCTCCTTTCATTAAATATTTCCTGTGTCTACATGTGTAAACCATGTGCTGTACCTGGAGATACAGAGGACCAAAGCATATTTCTAACTCCTGAGGAGTTCAAAATCAAGAGCAGAGTCAGCAAATGATGGCCCATTGACCAAATCTGCCCGTTTTTATAAATAAAGCTTTATTGGAACATAGCTGCTTCCATTCATTTACATACTCTGTGGTTGCTTTCATGGTACAACAACAGAGTTGAATAGTTGCAATAGAGACTGTGTGGCTTGCAAAGCCTAAAATATTTACCATCTAGCTCTTTATAGAAAAAGTTCACCAACTGCCACTGTTCTAGTGTTTCTGTATGGCAGAGGGGGTGCAGGTAAATGGGCAGGTAAATAAGTAACCAGTAAGATAAGTTTTATGAAAGGATGATACAGAAGAAGGGTCCCCAATCCATACTTGGGGAGTCAGAAAAGTATTGACAGCTAAAAGAAGTGACAACTAGGCTAAGAGTTAAAAGATAAAAAGGAGTTAGGAGGGAAAGGAAGATCGTTCTTGGCAGAGAGAGTAGCATGAGCAAAACCCAGGCAATGAAAGAAAAATATGTAGTTCTCCACTGCAAAGAGAGAAAATGTTAAGAGATGAGGCAGAAAAATAAGTTGGGGCAAGGACATAAAGAATCCTAAATACAAAAATCATGTTAAGGATCTTGGAAATATCTTACAATCTCCCATAGGTAATTGAGAACCTTTGAAGAATTTTAAGCAGAGTAGTACTAAAGCAAATGTGTGCTTTAGAAAGATCACTCTGGCTTCAGTAATAGTTAACATTTCTTGGACATTTATTCTATGCCAGGTCTGTGCTAAATAGTTTGCATGCATACACGTACATGAAAATGTTTACTGAGTAGCTGGACAGCCCTGGAAACCAGGTGGAAAGAGGTGATGCACAGAGAACAGATGTGGATCTGTGAGAACTAATGATCTCCCTAAGGGGTGGAAGGGTGGAGTGCCACCCTCATTTAGAGGCATGAGGAGGATTAGGAGGGATTGGAAAGGGCAGTGTAATGTCATGGAACCCAAATGGGAGGTGAATAACCATCAAGAGTGCACAGGGAAAATCAGATACAGTAAAGAGAGCAAAGAGAAATGAAGTGAGGAAAAGAGGGGGTGGGGATTTGGCAAGAAGCAGATCACTCAAAAGCAGCTGACTTAAAAGAGAACAATTTTAGCAGAAGAACTGGGAAGCAGGCTGGATTATAGGGGTTAAGGAGATGACTGAAAGTGAGAAAATGAAGGTCATTGCCATTGAGCACTTGTTTGAGAGATTTGTCCCTTTAAAGAAGAAAAGAAATATGATTGTGGCTGGATTTCCTGAAATTAGTCTGTAATTCAGCAGTTTTCTGAGTCATGAGATAAATTCCTCATCCCAAATATCTGGTCATTTGAAGCAATGCTGGAGATCAAATTGTGAAAATATGCTGCATGACTAAAGGCCTATTCATGTGAGCGTTAGTTAGTAATGGGAGTTATATTACTGTGTTATTAGAAAACGGAGCAGCATATTTTAATGCTTAAAACTTAATCAGAGTAACTTCCAGATGGCAGAAAAGGCTCTTTGCTATCACCAGATTAGAATCGTGACTAATGTTTTCTTCTGAAAGTCATTCTTCCAAGATGGTCATCCCTGCACATGCCCTGATTTGGGACTTTCTGCTGCACAAATAATCAGTATCGTTCCAAGGCTCATGGGATATATAAGAACAATTAATAGCTCTGCTAGCACCAATATTATATCTTGCATCTTTGAAGAGCTCAAAATATTAAATAACAACCCAAAGAACATTTCTTCTAGATCCCTCATTAGATTGATTTTACAGATGAGTAAACTGAATCCTAGAAAAACAAGACAGTGAAAATGAGAAGTCTTATTTTAGTTCTCTTTTACATCTTTATGAGACTATTGCCCTTATATTTGTAATTAAGCTGCTGTCCAGATAAAGAATGACTTCTTTTGGCTTTGCCTTTTAGATACCAACAGATTTTAAATGCCAGTAGTTGAAAAATGTTTTTTTTTTCCTTTTCTTTCTTTCTTTTTTCTTTTTCTTTTTTTGTGGAATTGGGTTTGTAACTACCAGCCTAAATGAGTTTAGAAAATTATAGCTGTACTTTCAATATAAAGCCACCCACTCAACTCAGAGCCTAGCCTATTTCAGAAACAGGAAGGCGTAGGGAGTGTGGCAGGTATTTTTCTCTTGTACCTTTAAATCTTAGTAACTTCATAAAATTTTCCTAAACAATATTTAAACAAGAAATCATTGTGGGGATGATTAATCTTACCCTTTGGGGACAAATTATTTTTCTACTTCCCAAGCTTAATTTCTTACTTGGATCATGATATGCTACTAAGTAACTTAAAAGGTCATTTTATCAGACTAACTGCAAATGGTGCTCCTACTACAGAAAAGTTATGTAAAAGTCCATTAGCATATAAAATGCACCAAAGAAATGGGAAAAAACCATTTTGAATACTTATAAGCTCAATTTTGCTCAATCTTTTGTTCAAATGGATGACTTCCAAGAGCTCTGTGGCTCCACTTCAGTGTCCAATAGGCACTGCTCACATTGATCTTCAGCAAGTCCTTTTCAAATGCTACCCACCCAAGTGTACAAAAATCAGTATTATTTTTATTTCTTACTCTATAAAGGCTAAATTTTTAACATTTTAATAATGGCCAAAGCAACCCAGGTCAACCTAGATGGCAATTGCTAGAAAAACAGGAAATGCAAAACAACAACAACAAAAAAAAGAGTTGGTACAACTTCATTCTTTCCCCTTTTTGATTAGAGTTTAAAAATGTAACTTTCAGCTAGTTATCATGGTGAGGCTATGAGTCAGTCCTCCTCCAACTAAAATAAACTTCTTAATACAGTCTTTGGACTGTAAATCTACAATAACCTGCTAGTGTTTTGATGTTATCAGTATCTTTATCTTCCTCTACTTTATGTTATAATAGATTTTACCTTTTTCGTTATCTACCTCAATTTGTTGCTGGAAAAACAGTTGCTAGTAAGTACATACGCTAAACAATGGTGATTATATGGAAGGACAAGTGGCAAGATCCCTATGATACAGTGTGTATGTGTGTATGTGTATGTGATATAGTGTGAAACGTGTGTGTGATGTGCTTGAAAATAAATATGACAGATCTGAGGGCAATAGTGCATCCTGCTTGAGGGTAAGATCATGTCTTGTTCGCTGTTATCCCTAGTACTCAGCAAACGTTTAAACAGTGTTTTTCCCTGGCACCTAGCAAATGTTTAAAGAGTGTTTGTTTCATGAATAAGTGAAGAGTACTAATGCTACATGTTCCCATTGGCAAAACAAGGCTTCCAGTTTAAAAATGAGACTGGAGGTCCTCCTGCAACAATCTGTTATGGATTTGGTTTTTACAGGCCAATTTCTATGTACGCAGCATCACACTAGGAATTGTGAGAAAGTCAAGGAAATTGAATACACAGAACTTGGACTTGAGGTACTTCCAGTGTAGTTGGGGAGACAAGATATGTAACAAGTGAAAATTTGACTTCTAATTCTGGAGAGAGAATAATGGTATGACAAATGTAATTTTTTATAGTAACCACTACGTGAGAGAAGAGAGGCTACTAGAGACTGGGGTCATTAAGGAAAGCTATGTAAATAAGGCAGAAATTGAGTTAGATCCTTGAGGATAAAAGACAGTGGGGAAGGAAAATAAATAGCAGTCCAGGAGGACCAGTGAGAGAGTACAGATAAGCAAAGTTATCAAGACAAGAATAGACAGTTTACGACTTAAAGTTAAGGAGACAGTCATCAGGCTTGGAATAAGAAAGATGATGGTAGAAAAAAACATAGTAAGGAAATAGATAAGCATGTGCATTTTGTATAGTAATCACTTCATACCTAAACTCCTTGGTGGAAAAAGAGTAATGTTCAAACAGACACATTCTATATGTTGCAAATTTGAGGGAAATGAATGAGATGTTAGAAAACCACAGCAGCATTGCCAGAGGCTAGTGAGCAGCAGTGGACATGCCCAAGCAGGAGGGAGGTGATGACTTAGGACTTCAGAGGGGACGAACAGGTAGGGTAGGACGAACAGGTAGAGTAGAACATGAAGGGTCTTTTGCTTTCAACACAGGTGTGACTTTCCTGAAGTTTTAGTTGAAATAATGTACTTTTATAGCTATTCTTTGTACCAATTTCTATTTATTTTAATATTTTTAAGAATGCTGAAGGGTTTAAACTGTGTGCATGACTATTCAGCAAACCAGAATGAAATACAGAAGAAGTTTGAAATTTTGACTTTAAGAAATGGAAAAAAAAAATTGCACATTTATAAAATCAAGGAAAAATATTAAGAGCCCTAAGGAGAGCAATAATTGATATATTTAAAAACAAATGGAGGTCCTTCTTTTATAACCATGTCTAGGAATTGGTGTAAGTAATCTTTCTTAAAGTTAATCATAGCATGTAGATAAATCATCCATATATTGTGTTTATGTGTGAGAGTAAGTAGAATAGATCGAGCAAAACATTTTTGAAAGCTTTCAATAAACGCATTACTTTGAAAGTTACTTATATGCACCCTTTAAACTCACATTCATTAATGGAATATTGATTAAATAAAAAATTAACTCCTGATAATGGTTCCTAAATAAAGTATATCTATGGATGGATATATGATGATGTTTCAACCAACATTAATTATATCCTCTTGATGTCTACTGTCTAGTTCTAAAAAGCTAATAAGACCTGCACTGCATCATAGTTAATAGGAGTGTGGTGCTTGTTGCTTAGGCAACAGGATGAATAAATGCAGGTCAGAATGTGCTTCAAGAAAAACAAAAGCTAGAATATGATACTGAGTGGAGACTAAGCGGGTCTAACAGGTTTTTCACCACATTAATGAAATCTGTTTCTTAAAGTGGGCCAATCATATTAGTGACTTTAACTAAGTCTATAATTAAATAAGTCAGATTATGGAGATCGATAAACAATTTTTATAAAAGTAGAAATTCATCTTTTACAATACAAATAGTAAATAAATGATGTATAATAGCATGTAAAGCACTTGATGACACCATTTTATGATTTGATTCATTTTCATAATTAATTGCCTCCTCTAAATGATATTTCAAAGTTGTTTTTTTGTTGTTACTATTGCATTTTATTAATATTATTGGTATAAAGGATTATGCTAGTGGCCTTATATTTATTAACTCATGTTTTCCTCCAAAAGGTTTGGGATAGGTTTTACTATCACTTTCATAGATGAGACATTTTGGCTGAGACATTAAATAGTATCAAAAATCACAGCTTATGAGGCAGAATTAGAATTTGAGCTTTTAGAAGTAGAGTAGAATTGTGGTTACTAGAAGCTGGGGAAGGCTGGTTAGTGGACACAAAAATACAGCTAGATAGGAAAAATAAGTTCTAGTGGTCTACAGTAATGTTAGGCATATTTAATTAACAATAATTTATTGTATGTTCTCAAATGGCTAGAAGAGAGGAGCTCAAATGCTCTCATTACAAAGAAATGATAAATTTTAGCAGTGATGAATATGCTAATTACCCTGATTGGGTCATCACATATTGTATACATGTATTGAAATATATCTCTGTACCCCATAAATATGTACAATCAACACATGTCAATTAAAAAATAAATTAATTAAACAAAATTTTTTTAAAACAGAATTTGAGGCTGGCTCATTTAGCTCGGTTGGTTAGAGCATGGTGCTGATAACTCCAAGGTTCAGAGTTTGATCTCTGTACTGGCCAGTTGCCAAAGAAAGAGAGAAAGAAAGAAAGAAAGAAAGAAAGAAAGAGGAAGGAATTTGAACCAAAGAATTTGAACCAAAGTCTGACTCTAAAGTGTCACAATGACTTTCAACTCCGTAGTCCACTGAAACTCAGAAAGAATTTTTGTGTCTGAAAATCAACTACACTGTATATTGATAAAATAAAAATAAATAAATAAAATAAAAATGTTTTACAATTCTGTACCCCATAAATATGTACAATAAATATGTTTCAATAAAAAAATTTTTTTTGGATTTCACCTTGTGTTTCTTTTTTAAAAAAATTTAATTTAATTTTATCAATATACAACGCAGTTGATTTTTGTGTCCCTTTACCGAATCCTCCCTTCCCTCCTCCCCAAAGTTGTTTTTTTTTAAATCATTCTGTCTTATGAAGTATTTGATTGGGTCATCTGAATTAATAATGTTTTCTTATTTTCTGCAAGATTATAGATAATGCTTGGGAATTAAACAAATGAAGACAGTAATCTGTGATTGGACCTTGGTTTTGTCACCTATGTCCAGGATTTTTGCCTTCCAGGTACATTTGGTAGTGCTTATACATAATTCATTCATGAATGTTTTTTACAATTTCTCCCCAAATGCTCATTTGAAACCTGTTTGATTAACCTTTCAGTTTGAGGCTTTCAAAAAGGAAGTATATTTGCTCATAAGAGTTTAACATTCAGAGGAAAATTAAGCTGAATTTGTCTTTCAGAGTGGCAAATGATCGAGGCAATCCAAAGACCTAATTTCTAGTGGAACCAGATAAACTTGGGGAATGGTTTGTGGGGTGGGAATGAGAAAGCCCTATTTCAAGAGAAAGGGGAAAAGAAAAGACCTATCAAAATATGCAGTAACATAAATAATGATGAAAAGACTTTCATTCTGTTTGATAGTTCCTCTAATTCTTAGTGCTATCTGTTTAGTGTCCAAGTCTGTCCTAAATCTGCCCAGTGTCCCAAGACTATCATAGTAACTGAAGAACTTTCACTTTTTTCCTATTTCAGTACCCACAATATCTTGTCTATCTAACCAGTGACAGTACTTAATAAACATAAGAAAAATATCAGTAGCTATATATCTCACTATAAAACAAAGCAAAACAGCAAAACATTCATAAAAGAGTCTGTGTATACAATTACTTAGAGCTCATATGTCTTACTTCATTTATGTCATTTTTTAAAAAGCCCATGGGTATACACAGGTTTGGAGAATAAGTAAGAGTGTAACAATTTTAATATTTTTCAAATCTACAATAGTCAAATCAAGCTTGGACAAAAATAATCTCAAATGGAAATAGAAAGAGCTGACTAGCTCTCAGTATTTTATTATCAGTTCTGGTATAGTTCTTAGCAAGCTGTAGGTGTCAACCCCAGCATTTTATTTAGCAACAACTATTAATTACTTCTATAAACCATTTGTGTGCTACATGCCTATGTTGTGTAGGTCTCTCTAAATGTAGGGATCACTGATATGTGTGATAGGACTTTAAAAGCAAGGAAAGGTAATAAGGGCTGTGACGTAGCTTAACAAGGGGAACTGATAAGCACTGGGGGAGGTGTGGAAATGATTAGAAAGCTGGATTGTTGGCCTGCACACCTCCCCATCCTCCTTCCTCACCTGTATGCAACATGGTGGGAAGTTTGCACACACCAGGTTTAGACTGCATGTAGACCTGGATTCAGAAGTACATGAAGGTACCTGAGTCCATCAACCTCTCTTTGTAAATATCGACAGGTAATTGACCAACATGTTTGTTTTCCTCCTAAAGTAATAAATAATACTTCATTGCTCTTCAATCAGCATTTGTAAGTCAGTGAATGTGCTACATAATTGACCATCTGAAGCAGTTCGCTAATGAACTGCAGGTTGTCCACACGATTTAAAGTGCTTATTGAACAAATATCAGGAAAAAAATGATCTTCACACCGTAAACATAACAAATTATCTAATTATTCATTAAATGCTGATGTTCAAGTGACCTAACATGCTTTAGAAATCTAGAATTAGCCAAAGAGTAATATAATCTAACTGGGTATTCTAAGATTACAAATTTATAAAATAAATCACACACAGGATGACAGGGCGAATAGAAATGTTAATCTTCTTTCACTGCCTATAAATAGTACTCTCCCTGGTTCATTCATATAACACACATGTATATGGATGCACACAGATCTCATTTTTCAGCAAGTGTTTCTATGTACACAGTAAGTTCAGTCCTAAGGGCATCCAGTTTCCCGATGCAGTTACATATATAAAACTGACCGATTTTGGTGCAAATCAGGCTGCTCCTGAGCCATATAAGACACATAAGAAGCAAAGACAGACAAAAGGCAGCTCCGTTGACACAGAGAGCGTCTTACCATAAACTGCACATTGTCAAATCCATTAGCCATCAGGTGGTTCTCGTACTGAGGTAGCCCAATGCTTTCCAACCATTGTCCCACTGTTTGGACAGGGCATCTGGGTCCTGTAAGAGGATGAAGAGGGAAGCGTTTGAGCAGGGAGTAGCCGTCCACAGGGTAATAGCGGTAGTCCTGGGCTGAGAGGTGGCATTGCCACATCATGCTCCTGGGAAAGTTGCTATCAAAGGAGCCCGCCAGCTTGACAGATTAACGTTCTCAGCGAGAGAGCAAAGTCAGAAGTAAAACATAGTTTGCCAGGCAGGCTGTGGAGTATGACTTGATCCTAGCTCCACATTTCTTACATATTAATCTTTACTACCGACCAGTACGTCATACAGCCCCCAAAACCGGGCAGCAGAAGAAGGCATATCAAGCTGTCAGCTTAGGCTGGTCTGCGTTCTATGTGATTGTTGGAGTACTCCACAGTGAGCAATGCACGGCCGGCAGCCAGAATTCTTTGTATCAAGTACTCCTACACTCATCAGTATGCAGCTCCATGCTCCTTGCTCCCCCTCGCTGGCTCTCCCCTTCATTACCCAGCCCAGGCTACACCTCGCATTTTCAATAATAGCCATCAGATAAGGCAGAATTTTTTTTTTTTTTTGTCTGCAAGCTGTAAGCCTGCTGCTGCTGCTTCCTCCTACACACCCATCCAAGCGTCAATCTTGAATGATGAGAGCAGTCAAAACAAATGCAGAAAATAGCAAGATTCAAAAGCAAACCAAAGAGCTTAAATCTGAATTGAATCTTCATACTGGTTATACGTTACAGAGCTATTTGTGGTGGAATTTCACGTTTCCAAAGACACCAGGAAATGCAAAGCTTGAACTACAGCTTATAACAGAGCTCACTACAGGTTCTCTTTTGCCTTTTCCTTTCTTTCCTTTCCTTTCTTCTTCTTTTAAAATGCAGCATGGATAAATGTTTCTGATCTAAAGCTTTACAGTATTTGGAGAAGAATTATTCTTTTTATTTACCATGCTGTATCAAAATAAACCTCTGTGAGATATTTTTTTCCTGTTTGAATTACTGCAAAAGACAGGAACTGCTTAGCAGTCTTGAAGTCAGGATAATTTATTTCTTGTTTGTAGTGCTTCTTCCAAACGAAAATATTATTAGGCACAAGAAATCCTTTTCCCTCTGATATTTATAACCCCATCTACCAGGGTTACCATTCTAAATTAGCTGTAAAGGTAACATTAACTTGGTAGAGTTTTTAATAAAGAGGAGCTCTAACTAAAAATAATTCAAGAATAACAGATGTAAATGTGTGAGTTTTACTGAATGGCAGGAAAGACTGAGTCATTTAATAATTGGGAGAAACCACAGATTAATAATAGAATCCACAAGACTAGATCATCAGAAAGAATACACTCTTAAGTTGGGAGAAAACTTGCAGAAAGGTTTAGTCTAACCTCCCTCCTAATGTAGGAGTCCCTTGTTCCAATGTTCCTGGAAGAACATCTAACTTCTGCTAGAATACTGCCTGTTAACAGAGCTATTTCTACTTATCAAGAAGCCTCCATTTATTAAAAAGATATTTGACTTTCTACCTTCCTCCTGCTCACTGGCTCTAGCTCTGCCTTTGGAGTCACACAGATTGGGAACAGGGTCTCTTCCACATAAAGTGCTTTAAAAATTAAATATGATTCTCTCATCCCGCCAAAATAGTGCCTGACACATAGCAAGTGCCCAATAAATACCTATTGAATAAATGAGACATTGATTTTCTTTTACCCCCAAACCTCATCTTTCTCTGTTTCTCTTTCTTTTCCCTTTGTAAGGACATCATCAGCCTCCCTGGCACACAGACATTAATCTCAAAACGTCTTGGACCTCTCTTTCACTGCTGACACCAACCCCCGAGTTCTAGTCACCCTTCAATACAGCGTCACCGTTCCCCTGATTCTATTTCCTGTTTTATGTCTAAGGAACTGCTACCTACTTTGATTTTGCTTCCTTAGTTCAGGTCCACCTAGCCTAATGCAAAAATGGTTTCTGTGTTGCTTTTCCTACCTCTGATATTTTAAAAAAAATCTGTTTTATACATGGTGTCAGGATAATTTCTCTAAGACACAGTTTTGATTACTCTGCTCTGTTTCAAAACCCTTCTGTGGTTTTCTATTGGCTTCAAAATAAATTCCCAACTCTATTGGTGACATTTTGGGGTCTTCATGGTTGACTGCAAATCATCTCACTTTATTTCCCCTTCCACAATGCTCCAGCCATGTGTGATTACTTGCTGGTCTCTAAAGGCAGCCTGTCCTGTGCTTTGTTTCATTTTATTATGTCCCCATATTTCTGCCCATTTGTTGACTTTGGATCAGATGCCATTTCCTTTATAAAACCTTTTCTAATCCTCCCTAGCAGGAATTAATCTCTTTCTTCTCTGTCTTAAATAACATTTTTAGACCCTTTATTATAACACATATTTTTGACCTTATATGACAGTTATTTGTGTACAAGGGAATATGCCTTGCTAATATTGCACATAGTAAGGATTCAGTATGCACCCGCTAAACAAAATAATGTAATTTCACAATCCAAACTACATAAAATCCTTCTATTTTTAGATGTTAAAATTGTATTGTTTAAACCCCACCCAAGTCTCTGCATTCTTTATTAAAAAGAAGATAGCTTTGCTTTTAAATAGAATTTTCAGGTCTAGATTTTTGTTCCTGATCCTCATCCTTTTTTTTGGAATAACCACCCTGGGTGGACTGCATTGTACTTGACTGTAATTTAATACTAACTGGTTCTAGATCTTTGAAGAAGATCTAAGAGTTTGCATCCCTATAGGAATCCATTTTAATAGATTCTTGTTGCTCAGCATTAGCCTGTATGAGAAGCTGAAAACAAGATGCTATTTGTCCCTGGTCAGCTCTAAAGCTGTTACAAGGTGGAGTTAAAGGTAAGTCTCAATTACAGCTCCTCCTAGGATCACATCCCCAATGTTCCTCCTGATCATTTTAAGTTACGAGTAGGTGAATAAGCTGCATAGAATTTGAGCAAAGATGACAATTACGTTTTGTCTTGGAAAAGCATACGCTGATGGGCCAGCTCCTCAAATCCTGTCTCATCTCTGAAGATGCAAGCCAGGGACCAAGTGCCTGGCAGAGTGCCACACACATCCTAGGCATTAAATCACCTTTGTTAACTGAAAGAATGACTATATGAATGACATTGAAAATGACTTTCTTGACATTTTCATTTCTGAATAAATATATAACAGAGAGATAGCAAGAGGAAGAGGAAGAGGGAGAGGAGAGAGTGTGTGTGTGTTTGTGGTGGGCATTATTTCAAGGTTCAGACTGCTGTATAAAAACACAGCTCGGAGAGAATACTGGTTATTAACTGCTTTACAAATCTTCATACAGACGGCCCAGATTTTATTCTTTTAGTTATTCAGTCCTTCAGTTTCTATTCAATAATTCTCATGTGTTGGCAAGAGGTTATAATGCAGGGGGGGAACTGAGTTGGGAGAGGGTAGGGTAGGTAGGGGAAGTGTGTAGGGAGAGGGAGAAAGGAAAAAGAGACCCTGAGTCATGCTGTTTGCTTGAGGTTTTGTTAAAGTATTTCCTCACGAGTCAAACCTCTAAGAGAACACTGTTCGGGTCTGAAGATCACTCTTTTATAGCGTTTAAATATATTCCTCACTTTGCTTAAAATAATTTCTTGAAGCCTTAAAATTCTGAAAGCATAACGACATGTTATTGGCTGGGCATCTTTATTCAAGGAGAACTTCTTTAAGTCCCAACAGTGAGATAAGAAGAGGGAAAGAAGAAATTAAGAGTTATTCAGGGCTACCATGCCCTAGGCAGTGCAGTGTGGATTATTATTCTTATTTACAATAGGGAAACTGAAGCTGGGAGTATGTGATCAAACCAAGAATTTTCTTTGGCACGGTCTTTTAAAAAATAATTCTAGAGGTTCTTCTCATTATAGCAATGTGAGGAACTCCACAGAACCAATCCCCAGCCAAAAAAGCAGAACTGTTGAAAATTGTAAAAAAGCAAAAGCAAGGCAAAAGCCACACAACAAAAAAAGCCTGAAGATACCCCCCCCCCCACCACCATTCCAAGTATTTACAAAATGTCCTAGGAGCATGCAGTGGATGAAGAAATATTTATTCCAAAAAATAATCTACTAAAACTCGGCAAGAATGGACAGACTCTGTGGCACTTCAGCCATGGCTTACTCCCTTACCATAACCCCCCCCCAACTCACTTGCACAGAAGCTCCACTCTGGATGGTTGTAGCCAAGAGGATTGGCTCCCTCTCTGCTCAGATTCCAACCAAGGGATAAGGTATCTCATCAAAAGGGACAGGCCACCAGCATTTCCAATCTCCTCTACATTGCAGAGACTAAATTCTTGAGGAGTGCAGCCAAGATCGTATGGGCTTCCTTCAGCCACCCTGCCCCCATTCACAAAGTGGACAGTCTATCCCAGTTGTGGCAGGCAAGAGTAGTGGGGCCTTGATTGCCCTTACCCCAGCTTGCTTAGAGGGTGGAGGTTACATAGCCAGGAAAGTATGCTGAGATGACCAGAGGCTACTGTCCCTGTCCAGTGCCTAGAAGAGTAGCTCAAAGATTTTACCTAAGGGGAGAGACAGTCCATAAGAACAGAAACCTCTAAAGCTCTCCCCACAAAGATGGATTCATTTAAAACAGAGCATGAGGAAGTTCAAGCCTAAGAGTGTTATCAAAAACAGTGGAGATTTTGGTGATAAACAATTAAAAGGAGGCTTGTAGCTCCATTAGGGCAATAAGCTAAATGGAAGGCCAGCTCGATTTATAGAACCAGGGAAAGAATATCTAAGAAGAGCCCTGCTGGGGTCAGAACCAACCTTAGACTCTGGAGCAACTTATACCTTAGGGGATTGTCAAAAACAATAGGGCAATCAGCAGGCAACTACTGGGGCCTAATATCTGGGTGTGATATCAAATGAGGCCGACAACTTAACAGAAAGATTAGAGAAAGAGACAGCCCTGCTGTAATCACTGCCATCCAATGTGATTGTGCACATGGCCAAGGCTGCACCCTTGACGGGATAAATGCAATGTGATATATCCATACAGTGGATTATTACTTGGCAGTAAAAAGAGATGAAGTGCTGGTTCATGTCACAACATGGATGAACCTTGTAAACATCATGCTAAATGAAAAAAGACAGTCACAAAAGACCATATATTGTATGATTCTGTTTACATGAAATGGCCAGGATAGACAAATCTATAAAGCCAGAGAGTACATTAAGGGTTGTCTAGGGCTGGAGAAGGGAATTTGGGAGGAAATTGGAAGTGACTATTAATGGATTTGGTGTTTCTTTTTAGGGTGATGAAAAAGTTTAAAAATTGATTATGAGGATGGGTGCACGACTCTGTGACTGTACTAAAATGATTGAATTGTACATTTTAGATGGGTTAATTAAATGATGTGTGGATTATATATCAATATATTTATAATTATTGAACAAAAATGATATAAAATAACAACAAAATTAATCCTTAAAATTTCTTTAAATTTACAAGGACAAGAAACACACATGCATAATCATATATAAATATACATTGTGATTGTTTCGTATATGTTAGTATTTCTAGTGCTCTGGTTTTTTTCTTTCTCCATTTTTCTTGGTTATTCCTTTCACCATTCCCTTCCTGTAATCCATATCATCTCATCAAAGTATCAACTTTTGGTTTCATTGATTTTTCTCTATTTTTTTTTATTTTCTGTTTCTTTTATCTTTGCCTTAAGTTTTATTATTTATATCCTTTGCTAGGTCTGAGCTTAGTTTGTTCCTCATTTTCCAGTTTCCTAAGGTACAAAGGTGATTGTCGATTTGATATTTTTGTCTTATTAATATATGCATTTACATTAAATAAATTTCCATTTTAACAAAAAAAAGAAATATAAATTTTATTGTGTTTTTCATGCTATGGCACAGGTATTTATTATTTTTTGTTAATATGTACATATATGTTATACAAATTATTTTGCATATAAGCTCCATTTAAAAATAACTATTATATTATTTGGATCATGTTATTATGTTGACATTAATAGATTAATTATTCACCCTTGGGTAAAAGTCAGACACTTCTAATGGAGAGATGAAAGTTGCCATTTCCTCCCTTGCCTTGGATATTCTTTGCCTCTAAATTTTCAGGATGGTTATACAAAACAACTTCCTTTCCTGGAGACTGTTTTCTATACTCATAGTGAAATGGATATGTAATTCTATATGGGTCTATTTAATGTAAATCATAAATACTACTACAGTAAAAGGATGAAATAAAATATTTATTCGTCTTGTGTGTAGCTATAAAAAAATTCCATATCGTCCATCCTACCTGCAAGGTTAAACATGTTAACAAACTAGTGTGTATATTCAAATATATTTACTCATTGTTAAACACATACACACACCAGAGGCAGATATGTTCAGATATATGTATATGTGGGATATTTCTGGCATTGTTTCATAAAAATAGAATCATATCACACTCACTTTTCTGAACCTTATTTTGTTCATTCAACAACACTTTATAGAAATTCTACCAAGTAAAATGGTCCGTTCTAATTTATTACTTATTAGTATGTTTAACTTTTTAAAAATAACTGCATAATAGTCCATATTGTGGATGTGCCATAGTTTATTCAGTCCTTTGCATGAGGTGGCCCACACCTTTGTTTTTTAAAAAAAATTTTTTATTCTGAGATAATTGTCAATTCACATGCAGTTATAGGAAATAATACACAGAGAGAAATTCTGTATAGACCTCACCAAGTTTTCCCCAGTGCTGATATCTTGTAAAATTATAGCACAGTATCACAAACAGGTAATTAGCACTGAAAAAAAATCCATGGACCTTATTTAGATTTCACCTGTTTTACATGCACTCATTTGTGTGTGTGTGTTTAGTTCCATGCAGTTTTATCACGTGTTGATCAAGTGACCATCACCACAGTCGAGATATCAACAGCATTGCTCCAAGAATCCCTTCTGTTACCTTTTTATACCCATGGCCTTCCATGGGCATCTTCCTCCTTCTTCCATTCCTTAACCCCTAGCAACTACTAATCTGTTGCCATCTCTATTGTTTTGTCATTTCAAGAACGTTACATGAATGAAATCATACAGTATGTAAACTTTAGTGTTGGGTTTTTTTATTCAGCATATGCTGTGGGTTGAGTGTGTCCCCCATAGGCTCATGTGTGGCAGACTGGATCATGGCTTTAACTGTGTTAAGAGGGTGGGAAGTCCTATTATGGTAATTGGAAGGTGGGGCCTTCAGGAGGTCATCAGATTGTGAGGACTGTACCCTTGTAAATAGATCAATCGATGGACGGTTTAATGGGCGGTCATGGGCATGGTTCTGACAGCTCTATCAGGAGAGTGAATGAGCAGGTCAACTCTCTCTTGCACAGCCATTTACCATGTAACATCCTGGATTGCTGTAGAAGGCCCTCACCAGATGTATTCCCTGGACTTTGGACTTCCCAGCCTCCAAACTGAGAGAAATAAATGTATTTCTTTATAAATTACCCAGTTTCAGGTATTCTGTTATAAGCAACAGAAACAGACTAATTCCTTTGACATTCACACAAGTTATTCTGTGAGTCAATAGCTTATGATCTTCTCATTGCTGAGTAGTATTCCACACTGTGAATGTACCACACCCATTTGTTTTCCAAGTTGTTGTGCCATTTTACACTCCCATCAGCAGGGTATGAACGATCCAGTTTCTTCCCATCTTCACTAGCATTTGGTATTATTACTATTTCTTTATCAGCCATTCTGACAGGTGTGCAGTAATACTTCACTGTAGTTATGCTTTGCATTCTCCTCATGGCAAATCATGTTGAACATATTTTTTATGTGCTTATTTGTTATCTGTATATCTCTTTTAGTAAGATGTCTGCTCATGTCTTTTGCTCGTTTCCTAACTGGATTGTTTGTTTTTGTACTGTTGAGTTTTGAGAGTTCTTTATATATTCTAGATACAAAGAAGGTGTTGGATATTTGATCAAGTTTTTCTTTTACAGATCATGTTTTTGGTGTCTACCCTGTTATTTTTAATTTTTTAAAATGATGATTTAAAAAAATCTCATAAATAGCCTATAGCTGTAATTTTTATAATCTGGAGTTTTAAAACCTACAATATAAATGATTTGCATTTTAATAAGCAAATATGATTAACACTAATTAGTCATGCTTAATTTTAACCATTCCATCTTATTTTATATTTATATTTTTTACATTGTCACTTCCTTTTCCTTTTCTTTCATTTTTGGTGGTCTGGTGACATTCTTATGCATTCCATTTTTCTCTTTTCAACTTTGAGATTCTCAGATACTTTTTCCATTCTATTTGAGTTTATTTTATTTTTCTCTGCTCTAATGATCATATATATAATTTTCTATGATTATGTGAAAATAAGTTACCAACTCTTTCCCTCTCTAAGATACTTATTTTTCTCCTGCTCCAGTGCAATTAGACCTTCAGAATACTTTCTCTTTGCCATTCCCCCATTCCTACAACCACATGTGATCTCTGGAGTGCTTTTCCTTTACCCATCTGCCTCATACCCAGCCAGTTCTTAGGTTTTGCTGATAATCATTTAGTAAAATGTTTTCTAGTCTATTACTAGAATTTCCTTATAGTATATTCTTTCTATTTAATGAGTCCTTATTAAGTATTCATGTTGTACACTCCCAGCTGGAATATCTATATGAATTAGAACTTAATTACTGTAAATTTTCATTGGTCACCATTGTTTCACAACTTCATAACCACCCCCATCTTGAGATTTCTGTTTTCATTTGTTTGTAGTTTTGTTAGAATATTTTCTCAAACATTTAGAAAATATTTTGAACTGTTTGAAAATATAAACACAATATATCAAAATTTGTGAGATGCAGGTGAAGTGGTACTTAGAGATTTATAGCACTAAATGCCTACATTAGACAGGTGGGGATACTCACCACTATGCTAATGAGAAAAAATGCCTGCATTAGAAATGAAGAGAATTTCAAATCAGTAATTTCAACTTCTACCTTAAAAAATGAGAAAAAGAAGAGAAAATAAAACCAAAGGTAAGCAGAAGAAATAAAGATCAGAAAGGAAATAAATAAAAGAGATAACAGAAAATCAATAGAAAAAAATCAATGAAATCAAAAGCTGTTCTTTGAGATGATTAGTAAAATTGATAAATCTCTCAACAGGCTGATCAGGGGGGAAAAAAAGAAAGAATGAATAACCAATATCAGAAATGACAGAACTGATAGCCCTATAAATTCTACAGATATTACAAAGAATAATAAAGTAATGTTATGAATAACTTTATGACAGTAAATTCAACAACTTAGATGAAATGGACAAATTCTTTAAAACAAACTACCAATGCTTACTCATGAAGAAGTTCATAAATAACTAGCTCTCCATCTATTGAAATAATTGCATTTGTAGTTAAAATCTTTATACAAAGAAAATTCCACACCTTAATGGCTTCAGTGGTGAATTCTACCAAACATATAAAAATAATAAAAACAAACAAACAAAATACCAATTCTACCAGAACTCTTCCAGAATATTGACAAAATATTTGCCATCACATTCTATGAGGCAGCATTATTCTGACACCAAAATCAGACAAAGGCATTATTCTTTCTTTCTTTCTTTCTTTCTTTATTTTTTTTTAAAAATTTTTATTTGGTCGATATACATTGTGGCTGATTATTGCTCCCCGTCACCAAAACCTCCCTCCCTTCTCCCTCTCCCCCTCCCCCCCAACAATGTCCTTTCTGTTTGCTTGTCGTATCAACTTCAAATAATTGTGGTTGTTATATCTTCTTCCCCCCCCCCCGGTTTTGTGTGTGTGTGTGTGTGTGTGAATTTATATATTAATTTTTAGCTCCCACCAATAAGTGAGAACATGTGGTATTTCTCTTTCTGTGCCTGACTTGTTTCACTTAATATAATTCTCTCAAGATCCATCCATGTTGTTGCAAATGGCAGTATTTCATTCGTTTTTATAGCTGAGTAGTATTCCATTGTGTAGATGTACCACATTTTCCGTATCCACTCATCTGATGATGGGCATTTGGGCTGGTTCCAACTCTTGGCTATTGTAAAGAGTGCTGCGATAAACACTGGGGAACAGGTATACCTTCGACTTGATGATTTCCATTCCTCTGGGTATATTCCCAACAGTGGGATGGCTGGGTCGTATGGTAGATCTATTTGCAATTGTTTAAGGAACCTCCATACCATTTTCCATAGAGGCTGCACCATTTTGCAGTCCCACCAACAATGTATGAGAGTTCCTTTTTCTCCGCAGCCTCGCCAGCATTTATCGTTCATAGTCTTTTGGATTTTAGCCATCCTAACTGGGGTTAGATGGTATCTCAATGTGGTTTTGATTTGCATTTCCCGGATGCTGAGTGATGTTGAGCATTTTTTCATATGGACAAAGGCATTATTCTTAACCAAAATTTGGCAAATAGTATCCAACAATATATACAAGGTAATACAATATGACTAATGGGGTTTATCCCAATAATGCAAGGTTTCTTAAACATTTAAAATTAATCAATGTAATTCGCTACATTAACTAATAAAGCAAAATTATATGGTCATCTCAGTAGATGCAAAAAAAAAAAAAGTGACAAAATCCAGCATTCATTCCTGATAAAACTCACAGTAATAAACACTCAGGAAACTAGAAAGGAATTTCTTAAACTTGATAAAAGATATTTATAAACAAACTATAGCTAGCACCATACTTAACTATGAAATACTGTATGCTTTCCTGCTAAGCTTATGAACAGGCATGGATGTCCACTTTCAACACTTGTATCCAATATTGTACTGGAGGTTCTAGCCAGTGCCATAACTTGTGAAAAAAAAAAAATGCATCCATATTGGAAAAGAAAAAGTAAAAGTGTTTCTATTCAAACATGACATAATTTTCTATGTATAAAATTTTATGAGATCTACATAAAACCTACCAGAAATCAATTATATTTCTCTATACTAACAATAAACACAATTGAAACTTGAAATAAAAATCAGCATAATTTATAATGCTATGAATAACTTTATGACAGTAAATTCAATAACTTATTGTTAAATAAGTTCAACCAAAAAACATGAAAATTCTAAGAAATAAATCCGTCAAAAAATGTCAGACCTGTACACTTAAAATTATAAAATATTGCTGGGGGAAATCATATAGGACCTAAATAAATGGAAAGACACACTGTGTTCATGGATTGGCAGACTCAACATTGTTAACATGTCGTCAGTTCTTCCCAAATGCATCTATAGTTTCAATGTAATTCTAATTAAAATCCCAACAAGTACTTTTTTTGTGTGTGTGATCATCCTAAATTTCATCTGAAATGCAAAGGACCTAGAATAACCAAAACAACTTTGAAAAAGAAAAACAAAGTTGGAGAATGTACACTACCTGACTTTAACACTTACTGTAAAGCTATAGTATCAGGACGATAGGGTATTGGAGTCAAGATAAACAAATAGATCAATGGAACAGAATAAAGAGTTCAGGAATGACCCACAGAAGGTCAACTGATTTATGACAGATGAAAAGGCAATTCTGTGGAGAAAGAAGAGACTTTTCAATGAATTATGCTGGAATAATAGGAGACCCATATGCAATTTAAAAAAAATAATTTTGATCCATATTTGTATCATATACAAAAATAATTAGCTCAAAATGCATCATAAGCCTAAATAGAAAATGTAAAACTATAAAATTTCTAAAAGAAAATTTAGGAAAAAATTTAGGGAAAGTCTTGGCCTTGGGTTAGGCACCAGAAGTAGAACTCTAAGAGAAAAAATGATAAACTTCATCAAAACTTTAGAATTCTGCTCTTTGAAAAGCCCTGTTAAGAGAGAGAAAGGACAAATCACTGACTAGAAGAAACCATTTGTAAGTCATATCTGATAATAAACTTGTATCCAGAATACGTAAAGAACTCTCAAAGGTCAGCAATAAGAAAATAAACAAACCAATTTTTTAAAAATGGGCAAAAGATTTGAACAGAGAAGATATACAGATAGGGAATAAACATATGAAAAGATGCTCAACATCATTCATCATTAGGAGAGTGCAAAGAAAAACCACAATGAAATTCCATTTATTAGAATGTATAACATTAAGAAGGCTGCACCAAGGTCCGGGCTTCAATCCCTGTACCTGCCAGCCAAAAAGGAAAACAAACAAACAAAAAACCAAGTGCTGACAATGATGCAGATCAAGAAGAGCTTTCATACACTGCGGGTGGGGATATAAAATGGTACAACACTTTGGAAACAGTTTGATAATTTCTTAAAAAGTCGAGTATACATCTACCTACCATATGGCCCAGCCATTCTACTGCTGGATATTTACCCAAGAGGATTAAAAGCATATGTGAACACAGGAGTGTTCACAGCAGCTGTATTAGCCAACAACTGGAATCAGACTAAAAGTCCATCAACAGGTGAATGGATGAACAAATTGTGGTATATCTATGCAATTAAATATTACTCAGCAATAAAAAAGAATGCATAGTTGATACACACAACACATAAATATCAAAATAATTTTGCAGAGTGAAAGAGCCCCCTCCCCCCAAAAGATATATTCTGTGTGATTATATAAAGTTCTAGAGAGTGAAAACTTATCTATAGGGACAGAAAACAGATCAGTGGCTACCTAGGGATGGGAGGATGAGGTTGGGAGGAATTACCGAAGGGCATAATGAAACTTTTGGGGGTGTCTTTATGTTCATTTTCTTGGCTACGATGATGATCTCATAGGTACATGCATTTGTCAAATATCAGAGTACACTTTAAATATGTGTAGTTTATTGTAGGTTAATTATACCTCAATAAACCTACACAAAAGATAAAAAAAAAAGTATGAAAAAGAAATAGAGAATGATGGGGAAGGAAGTGACTTATTTTAGACAGAATAGTTAGGAAATGCCTCTCTGAAAAGGTGAAATTTGAACAGAGACTTGAATGTAGCAAGGGAGCAAGCCATTCTGATATCTAGGAAAAGAGAATTCCAGGCAGTGGGAACAGTAAGTTCAAAGGCCAATATTCTGCTGTATATTGTAATGCCATGGTGATACTGAGAGGGTAAAGTACCACCTTAATTTGCCATGTTCTTAAAATTAGTCTCAGTGTATATTGCATAGCCATTGAAGGCCTAGGAGATTGAGATGAATGTGTTCTTACTCCAGGATATAGTCTGAAAATGGTTATAATTGTATTAAAATAAATCCACTATTTCGCTTAGATTTCTAAGATTAATTTTCTCTTTTAAAAGTAGAAGGCAACTAATATTCTGATTGATTTCAGACATCTCTGAATTAGGTTCTAGTTAATTGGGGGGAGGGAGATAGTTCTTTTTATACTTTATTCGTTTTTTTAGCATTTACTGATTTCTTCAACAAATATTTATAAAGTACCTCTTGTTCCAAGCATTTTGCTAGGCAGTGGAGAGATAGCCTTGAACATCCCTGCACTTGCACAATTTATAGCCTAGTAGAGAAAACTAGTTATCACCTGGAAAATGTCATTGAGATTAGAGGAATTAAAATTCTGAAACATGACTTCTTATTGTGTCCACATAGAGAGGAGAAATGCATTAGAGAACACTACTTGGTTTAATAGGTGCTGCTTGGTGAAACTGATGAAATAATTAAGGTGGGCAAAATGATTTGGCAGAGGCAGCAGTAATTATATTTAAGTAGAGGAATGGCATTTGGGAAGGGTGATGGAGAGCCTCTGGGGATAAGAGTTTAAGGAAAAAAAAAAAAGAAACTGGCTAACCTCTCAAAAATATAATAATTACCTATTTATTCCAGCATCAAGGTGACTGACATAAGGCACATACATTTCAAAGAACGTGAGTCTTTTCAGTGATATAACAGAAGGGAGCCAATATTTATTGAGCAACTACTATGTGTCAGACTTTTTATATATGTTATCTCACTATGTAAAATAATAGCAAACATGTCTTGCTTGAGCATTTACTGTGGTCAGGTTCTGATCTAAATGTTCTGCATGTATTAGCTCCTTTATTTTCATGACAACCCTGTGGATTAGCAGTACTATTGTTATCTCCTTTTATAGGGAAGGAAAATACAATACAGAGAGGTTATAAATGGACTAACATTGACCAGATAGACTTGGAACCTAGCAGTTTGGATCCAGAGCCTAAGCTTTAGCCACTACTCCACTTCTTTGCTGCAGATGCAAGGACTGGAAACTTGCCCTTTAGCAGGAGTGAGACTACTCAACCATACACGTGCCAGCAGGTTTGTTTTAAAAGGATTACCCAGGATTTTTTGGCTTATTCTCCCTCTACCCCCAACCCCTTCCCCTTACACCCATTATTCTTGGCTTCTAATGTGTTGAGCACTCAGAAAAAGCAGGAGGAAATAATGAGAGGTGGGAGAAGGGTAAGCTCTATCAGTTGGATATTTTTATTTCACTGCAACAAAGGGCTTTGCTGTGATTCGGAAAGACTGCAGCTTCAGTGTTGTTTCCACGTGGGCGCTCAGCCTGTGTGCAATGCATGGGTGCCCGTGCTGTGTGTCTGGGAGGCTGGGTGTCTTGACAAGAGGTGGTAGAGCGTGGAGGTTGCAAGCCCAGACTCTCGAGCCAGAATGCCTGGGTCTGAATCTTGGCTCTTCTCTATTATTTAAATATTTGCTGCTTCTATTTTTGATATGGAGCAACAGAAAAAGTACCATTTTGCTTGGGCAAATTTCTGGGGCTTAGCTGTTCTTCAGTAGAGTGAGGGAGACACCTCACTCCATCTATCTCATGGTTTTATTTGAGGCTGAAATGAAATAACGTGTGAAAAAGCACTGTGACTTAGAAAGAGCTCTTCCAATGCCAGAGATGTATTATTATCCTCACTGCCAGTAGAACATTCGCTTGTGTTGTTCATTCAGTCCCTCAGCTGTGGAGACTGGTCCTGAGCCACCAGTGCTTTTCCTTGCTCAGTTCTCTCTATTCCAACAGACAACAATGCACTGGGTGAGCAGTCTGGCCAGTAACAGAGGAAAGTACAATTGTACTGTCAAGTGATCAGAGTCCCCAAACCCAAGATGTCATTAGAGGCTTTGTCTTATCTAATATGCACCAATAGCCAGGTCTTTAGCACTGTATTGTCAGGGTACTCCAGACAGACAGAATCAATAGGACATGTTATAAATATATGAGAGGGGATTTATTAAGGGAATTAGCTCAGGTGATTATGAAGAAAAGCCCCACGATAGGCCGTCTGCAAACTGGAAGCTGGTAGCATGGCATAGTCCAAGTCCCATGGCCTCAAAACCAAGGAAGCTGATGGTGTCCTTGGTGTAAGTCCTGGAACCCAAAAGCTGAAGAGTCTTGAGCTCTGATGTCCACGGATAGGAGAGAAGAGTGTATCCCAGCTCCAGCGGATACAGAGAGCTTCTGCTTTTTTCTGTCTTTTGTTCTCTCTGGGCCCCCAGCAGACTGGATGGTTACTGCCCACATTGAAGGCGGGTCTTTCTCACCCAGTCCACTCAGGCTCTCATACTAATCTCTGCTGGAAACACCCTCGCTGACACACCTAAAAAGATAGCTTTACCAGGTTTCTTGGCATTCCTTCATCTAATCAAGTTGACACCTAGAATTAACCTTCACAAGCACCAAGCAGCCTGGTCTTCGCAATCCATCTTAAGGCAAAAAGAGAAGAAATGATGGGGCAAGAAAGGATGATTCTTATTCCCAGCATCATAATGAACAAGAAGGACTATTAGTTATTCCCACATATTTCAAATAAAGACTGGTCATTTGGTAAAAGAGCACACTGAACTTTTTAAGACGGATATGGCCACACTGGGGAGAGAAATTGCACATCCAACTAATAGCTAAAGGTCTCCATGTGAGCCTGCCTTCCCTTCTTTTACATCTTGTAGCACAGGTAGAGGAGCTAGGAGTGAACGCTATTCATTCCTGTAAGATAATATAAGAAAGATCCTCACTAACAATTCTATTTTTAACTAGACGGTAGCAGTATCTCATTTTTCCAATCCTAGATGTCCTCTTAGCTGAGAATTATAAACCACTTATCCATTTTCCTTATGGAGAAAAATTGACTATGAAAATTAGCAGGCAAAGAGAGGATGCAACAAGAACAATGCTTTCGGAGGGGGGAAGAGGAATGGGTAAAGGGTCATGAAAATCAACTACAATGTATATTGAGCAGTTGAAATTTTAAAAAATGAAAAAAAAAAAAAAAAGAACAATGCTTTCTCCACTGATTAAAGGACAGCCATTCTGAAATTCAAACACGGAAATGCAAAGCAGAGGTAGCAGACAACAGAAGGAGGAAAGGGATTAGTTATTCCAGGAATTATGGAATGCTGTGGGTCAACAGAGTTCTGGATCATAAAGCCAAGATGTAAATAGGAAAATGCTCCAAGACCATGCTTTGGTGTTTAAATGCTAAGGGAAATGAGGAGCTGAAATTCAATTTTTCCTAAGGCCTTGCATTTTATTTTGAACCAAAAACTTCATGGAGCACTTAAGAAATACCAGCCTTTACAAAATAGTGTTGACAACTTATGTGCCGAGATATGGTCTAAAATAGGAAATGAAATTTAAGCCTAAAATGCTAAAATCTTCTGGCAGACAACAAAATTACATATATATAGGCCATACCTGGTTGGGGGGGAAAAAAAGTAAATCCGCTGATTTCGTTCTTGTTTTCCCTCCTTTTAATGTTTCCGCACATGTTTGAATCCTCATTTAGAAGAAGTTGATTAAAGCATTAAGTTATGAAGACCTCCTGTGTGACAGCCTTTTGTGTTAGGCCCAGGGACAAAAAGGAACCTGTCCTGGACTCAAAGATCTTCTAGCTTAGTGAGGGGGAAAATTACCATGGAGGGTGATGAATGCTATAATGGAGATGTGTGTAAGATATATAAAATGTAGAAGGAAGGGAAGTGTGCTTTATTTAGCTTGGAGAGAGAGCTTTCAGAGGAGGCCATCTGATCTGTAACTTGAAGATATAGTAGGCGTTTATGAGGCAAATAGAAGGAAGAAGGTATCCAGGCAGAGGGAACAGCATGTGCAAAGGCATGTTTGAGTACAAAAATGATTCATTATTGCTGGAATTCAAAGGTTATATGTGTCTGTGTGGGGAGGGGAATCTGTGCACAGAAATGGGCACGATAGGTAGGTAGGAGACAGACAATTGCAGGGCTTTTGTGCCAAGAAAACGAATAACTATTTTCTTTCCTGAGAACTGAGAGATATGATCAATTTTTTTTTACACAAACATCACCCGGAGGATGTGGGAGATAGATTAATATAGGAAAGAAAGTGGAAGTAGGGAGTAGGAAGCCTGTAAGGCCTTCCCTCTTAAAGAGCAAATAGACAAAATGACCTGACTATAAACTTTAGGGGACAGTCTCTAAAGCAGAGGGGACTCCAGGTATTCCCAGTCTTTTAGAACCTTTCACTGTAAGTTTGGTTCAATGGCTGATTGCACTTCCTGGGAAAGGAGCTTAGTCTGTCATGCCTCAACTGCAGAAGTTAAACACAGAGTCGATTCTCACCATAGAGAAGACTTTACCTGATGTTAGTTCAAACTTAACTCAACAGTAATGGCAAATGAACACTTTTATTGCTAGGAGGACAATGTTGAAATTCCAGATGTTTTGTGCATGCATTACAAAGTGATGAAAAAGTAATTAATACGTGATATTTTGAGGATGATTGCTGAGAGGATTAAAAGAGTTGATAAACGTGGAAAGTCCTCAGAATAGTGCTTGGCATATAATATGAACCAAATAAATATTAGCAACAATTATAACAAATGTTAGCTATAACAATAAATATTAGCTATTATTATTAGTTATAATATTTACCTATACTAAATATAATACATATAAATATTACTACTAATAATTGGCTCTTGAATGAAAAATAAATTTTAAGTAACCACTTCTCTGAGACAGTCAAACGTTATCTAAAATCCATAAAATCCATGATTTCGAAAGAACTCACCAGGAAACTCTGGGTCAGATTTAGCACCCATCCACCTTCAGCAGATGCACTGATACTAAGTACGAGCACAGACAAGGCACTGAATTTATGTATTCATCTCGGCCTGACCAATTTAACCATCCTGAAATTTCACGGGTAGAATACATACCTCTGTGATGGAGACTCATTTACTTTCTTGATAAAATCAATGGTAAGTCTATGATTTCTGTCAAACAGACTCCAAACTAAATCTTTTTTTTTTTTTTTAACCTCAAAGTCAACACTTCTATTTCTACTAGCATCCTGAAAATTCAGGGCGAAAACCTGGTTCTGCTTCGTTTTCCCAGCAACTGTAATATCTTTCTTTAGGTAAAGTGGAATGAGTTTTGAGAGAACTCAAACCTCAAGCCTGTGTGTAATTTTCACAGTTAAGACAATCTCAGCAACTTCGTGTACAGAAAATTTACTCTATTTCATATAAAGGCATTGGCTGAAAATTATAAGCCAAAAAAAAAAAAAAAAAGATCTGGCTCAGAAATGTTGAATTATATTCTCCCATCCAAGTACTAACCAGGCCCGACCCTGCTTAGCTTCCGAGATCAGACGAGATCGGTCGCGTTCAGGGTGGTATGGCCGTAGACAGAATATATAAGGAACTCAAACAACTGTACAAGAAGAAAACAAGCAACCCAATTAAAAAATGGGCAAAAGAGCTAAGTAGGCATTTCTCTAAGGAAGATATACAAACGGCCAACAGACATATGAAAAAATGCTCAACATCACTC
The DNA here is from genome assembly GCF_027409185.1 of Cynocephalus volans. Taxonomy (NCBI): domain Eukaryota; kingdom Metazoa; phylum Chordata; class Mammalia; order Dermoptera; family Cynocephalidae; genus Cynocephalus; species Cynocephalus volans. The sequence goes on along the minus strand of NC_084471.1, from coordinate 24,544,662 downwards.
AGCATCCGGGAAATGCAAATCAAAACCACATTGAGATACCATCTAACCCCAGTTAGGATGGCTAAAATCCAAAAGACTCTGAACGATAAATGCTGGCGAGGTTGCGGAGAAAAAGGAACTCTCATACATTGTTGGTGGGACTGCAAAATGGTGCAGCCTCTATGGAAAATGGTATGGAGGTTCCTCAAACAATTGCAGATAGATCTACCATACGACCCAGCTATCCCACTGTTGGGAATATACCCAGAGGAATGGAAATCATCAAGTCGAAGGTATACCTGTTCCCCAATGTTTATCGCAGCACTCTTTACAATAGCCAAGAGTTGGAACCAGCCCAAATGCCCATCATCAGATGAGTGGATACGGAAAATGTGGTACATCTACACAATGGAATACTACTCAGCTATAAAAACGAATGAAATACTGCCATTTGCAACAACATGGATGGACCTTGAGAGAATTATATTAAGTGAAACAAGTCAGGCACAGAAAGACAAATACCACATGTTCTCACTTATTGGTGGGAGCTAAAAATTAATATATAAATTCACACACACACACACACACACACACACACACACACACACACACACACACACAAAAAAAAAACCAAGGGGGGGGGAAGAAGATATAACAACCACAATTATTTGAAGTTCATACGACAAGCAAACAGAAAGGACATTGTTGGGGGGGAGGGGGGAGGGAGAAGGGAGGGAGGTTTTGGTGATGGGGAGCAATAATCAGCCACAATGTAGATCGACAAAATAAAAAATAAATAAATAAAAATAAATAAATAAATAAATAAATAAAAAATAGAAATGTTGAATTAATGGGCCAAAGCATCTTTATCCTGTAATATGAACATACAATTAGGTAATTTAAAATAAACACTGAGATTCATAATGACTCAAAGTCATGGGGGCAGAAGAAGAGCTTACTCTTCTTCTGTTTTCTACAAAAGTCAGAGCCAAGCCTGGGAATCTGTCATGGACAGTTCTGCTCACCACCCACCACTAATCCCTCTCTTCTGATAATAACTCCAATTTTCCTTGGAGGACTTACCCCCTCACTTACTCTCAATTTCTGTGTTTGGGAAGAGTTTCTTGCACACCATTTTCAGGGATGGACATGTGATTCAAATCTGGTCTTGTAGGTGGCTTGTAGGATGGCCCCATTCATTCTTATTTTCTGCTATTAATGGCTTTATGCAATTCCTTCCCCTTGAGTAACTTATTTCCAACCAACAGAATACCTCAACATTGTAAGGCTATCTCTTCGTGATTAGATTATAAAATTCTGACTTCAATCTCCTCTGATGGCTTTGATGAAGCAAGTTGCTATGTTGAGGCCTGCTATGGTTTGAATGTTTTTTATCTCCTCCAAAACTCATGTTGAAACATAATCTTCTATGCAACAGTTTTGGGAGGTGGTCCTAATGGGAAGTATATAGGTCATGAGGGTTCTATCCTCATAAATGAATTAATGCTGTGATGAAAAGGACTTGTGGGAATGGGTCACTCTCTTCTGCTCTTCTGCCATGTGAGGAACAATATTTGTCCTCTCTAGAGAATGCAGAGTTCAAGGAGACATCTCGGAAGTGGAGACTGAGCTCCTATCAGACACCAAACCTGCTGACACCTTGGTCTTAGACTTCCCAGCCTCCAGAATTGTAAGAAATAAGTTTCTACTGTTTATAAATTACCCCACTTGTGGTATCCTATTAGAGCAGCACAAAATGAACTAAGACAAGGCCCCTGGCAAGAAATTGAGGAAAACCTCTGGCCAACCGTCAGCTAGTACATAAGGCCCTCAATCCAATGGCCCCAAAGGAACTGAATCCTGCCAACAACCATGTAAATGAGATTGGAAGTGGATTTTTCCCCAACTGAGCCTTCAGCTGAGGCCCCAGCCATGGCCAACACATTGAATAAAGCCTTGTGAGTGAGTCTGAAGCAAGGAACCTACGAAGCCATTCTTGGATCCCACAGAAACTGTGAGATGAAAAAATGTGTTATTTTAAGCTGCTAATTTGTTTTGGTAATTTGTTATACAGCAATAGATAACTAATACATTTGGCCACTTTTTATGCTTCCCTGACCAGAGTGTTTCACTCAGGGTTAAGCACTGCTATCGTTTGAATATCCCCTCCAAAGTTCATGTTGGAACTTAATCCCCAATATGGTATTTGAAAGGTGGGGCCTTTAGGAGGTGATGGGATTGTGAGAACTATGCCTTCATGAACGGATTCATCCCATCATGGATTAATGGGTTCATGGGTTATCAGGAAGTAGACTGGGCTCTTCATAGAGAGAGAAAGAAAGCACGTGGAAGCGCTGTTGCTCAGCCCTCGTCGTGTGATACCCTGTGCTGCCAGGGGACTCTGTGGGGAGTCCTCACCAAGAAGAAGGCCCTCACCAGAAGTGCCTTCTCGACACTGGACTTCCCAGCCTCCAAAATTGTAAGAAATAAATTATAAATTACCCAGTTTCAAGTATTCTGTTATGAGCAACAGAAAACTGACTAATATAAGAACATAACCCAATTCAGGTCAGTAAAATTAGACCCAAAACAAGAGAATTATTTCAACCCTCCTCCCCCTGCTTTACACACAGGGCATCAAATTGTGAAGCCAGAAGCTCAGTGGTATTGGTGGTCTTATTCAAACCACTTGGAACCTGATAAGGAAGTCAATATGGAGGAAAATAGAGCAGAGAAATGAAAAGAGGCTAGGTCCCAATAAACATTTTTTCAGACCTCAGGATAAAGTTACACCTGAAACTTAAATTTCCCTTTAATTTTTGGAATATACTCTCTTCATATTTTGCAAATATAAAAAATATAATATGTATACTGGAAATATACTTTTTTGCTTAAACCAATTTGAGTCTAGCATGTAATAGATACTGGAGACCCCATTAAGCACAACACACAGCTCCTGCCATTAAGGAAAGGTGTGATTTAGCTGCAAAGACAGGAAATACAGATAAAAAGATAAAAATCAGAACACATAGATCATGTGTTCATAAAATCATGAAATAGACCATTAAATAGTCATTTCTTTTCTTATTTTTGGTCTTGCGAGCAATATTTTACTCTCTGCATAAAACAGTGATATTGTTGATCAGTCTAAAATAATTGTTGGTCAATGAAGGAAGCCTCTACCTCAGGACCTCTAGTCTCTAAAATAAATTTTGAAAAGTAAAATACTAAAAATCAGCTCAGTAGCATTTATGCAGCTAGTTGATACTGGAAATAAGAACACTGGCACAGCTCTGAATTCTATAGTCAACATGTATTTTGCTTTTAAAAAGTAATGTACAGATAAAATTTACAACATATTACTTTCTACTATGTCCACAGAACACTTTGTTCTGTGTTGAATTCTTCCAGCAGCCAAATGACATCTTTAAGTTCCCATGGACATTTAGCAAAGTCTGCCCAGATTCCACTGTGGTTATATTACTATGCAAAATTATCCTTCCTGTTTTTATGATCAGAGCTTGAAATTTTACATGAAGGTAGTTATTCTTTCAGCTGCAATATGCATGATTTATTTAATGGATTTTTGTTTTTTTCATTGACAAGCCATTGTATTTTACCTTGAGCTTTTATTTTCTTCCCCATTGGTTTTGACAAAGCTAGCCTTCTGCTATGGAACTATTGTTCTTATCAAAATTAATTATTCTTATCAAAAATTAATTGACATAGAAGGCACGGGTTATATTTTGTTTACTAGCTAAAATATAAAGGCATGTTCTCATCACCCGAGTAATATAATAATATAATTTCAGGCACTGTCAACTTTGTTGTCAACATTTCTAACACAAGGAATGTTTCCCTGGCCTTTTAATGCTTTCTTTTCTACTAATGTCACAAATTTCTTCTTTGTTCATCATTTATTTTATATTAAACATGGTTTAATTGAAAATAACTTTATATTATTTGCTTAATGGGTCATAGATAAGTAACTTAGGACCATGTAATAAAATAACAACAATAATATTTTTGTAGTTTTAGATGTGTTTTAAATAAAATAGTAAGGACAAAAACTTTATGAAATCCTGTCAAGGTCAAATGTTCAATTTTTGATCCAAAAATCAGATATGTCTCCAACATTCATTCCCAATCCTCTAAATTATCAATGACTTAAACTCATATCAGGATAATAAAAATAATGCTTCAGCATGATTTAAAAAATACCAAATATAGAGACAAGGTAGAAAAAGAGGTTAGCAAAGCTATAATAAATCTTAGGTGGTAACATTTATTTATATGAACTACAGTGATTCTCTAAATCACATTATGGATAAAATACATTATGGGTTGACTAAATGTCATGCTAGGAAATGGTTTTAAGCAGAATATAAGCTTAATCTCAGTAAAGTCATCTATTTTAAGGGATAAACTGAAAAGACAGGTATTGTGTCATTTCCCTTGACCTATAGTCTAGACAGGACCACGCATTCTCCTTCCTCCGTCTTTCCTGATTTCAACCCAGCCTAAGAGCTACAGGAACGTTTCTAAATAAAGAGCAAACTTCTAACCGTGTGACTATGGGCAAAACTTCTGTGCAGATCCATTTTCCAATCTACAAAATTAGGAGAATCTGTATAATAAGTAGCTTCGTTATGGGGTTGTTGAGAGATTAAGTGAGGTAATACTTAGAATAGTGCTTGGCACATGGTAAGTCCTCAATAAATGTTAACTGCAATTATTACTATTATATTACTACTATGACAAGTGTTACTTATTATCATCATTTGGCATTCAAGATTCTTCATATTTGGGCTTACTCTACCCCAACTTCATTCACGTTCCCTTCCCTCCTTGTTAAGAGAATCCTTCTTGTACCTATTACCTGCCTCATGACTTCTTACCTCTCTGTTTTTGTTCATGCCATCCTCTCTACCTGTGATATGTTTTGGGCACTCCTATCCTTTTTTGCAACTCCCTCGTGGCTTTATTCTACTGCAGAATGGGATAGGAATAGGACCTTCAATGTCCTTCCACCTTCTCTGTAAGACTTTCTAGGATATACCCAGTAGTAAGTAATTTCTTCTTCCTATAAACTCCCACAGTATATTATTTGGGCCTCTTACATGGCACTTTTCACTTTTAATATTGTACATTTATATACATGTCACATATTTTCCATGAGACTTTAAACACCTAGACAATGGAAGCCATGTTTTAACCATCTCTGTGCCCCACACAGTACCTAATAAAATGCCTTGTGCAAAGTGGGCTGAACAAATATTTTGAAAGAATGAATGATTATGGGAATCAGACATACCTTTTGCTTCATTAGAAAAACTTTCTTCTAATCAACTGGCCTAAGCAGTGCTTACTTTTCCAAATATTTGGATGTAGAGACTTATTGGTGAAGGTTGTTTCTTAGATAACCAAAGCCGATCATTGGATTCATTTGATTTTCCCAATATTGAGGCTAATGCCTGAAACTGGAGGGAGTTCCTTGAAAACAAGAGAATTTTTTACTTTTTCATCTTTTTATCACTTTCAAAAGGTGAACACTTCTTGATTCAGGGTTTTTTTTGTTTTTTTAAAAATTTTAATTTATCGATATACAGTGCAGTTAATTTTCATGTCCCTTTACCAATTCCTCCTTTTCCTCCCTCCCTACGCTTCTTGATTTGAATAGAATTGAAATCACAGTAGAATAGGAATTTCTGAGTTGAAAGTACTGGGGCTCAGAACACGATACTCCAAAGTATGGCACCTTAGCATGCTGAGTACTTTGAACTGAAGGAGATTGGAAGGACTTGAGAAGCAAGGTCTTTCTAACCGTCTCCCACCTTTCTTTCTTCTTCTCCCCTTTCTCTACTAAGCAAGCCATAAAGCCTAGGAAGGTCTCTGAACTCCTCCTTTCCCCCCGAAAGTCCTTATAAGACAGGTCTATTGCCCTCTAGCTGGGTGGAAGGAACGTCTTACGGAGACACAGAAAGGAATTTGAACAAATAGGCCTTGCTGAGTTCCCTCCAGTTTATGACCATTATATCATATCCTTTTTTTCCAATCATACTTCTACATGACTGTCAGCTCTTCATTGAACATAATCATAAAAATATACAGTTTTCCCTGGATCTCTGGGTCTTCATTTCTGAAGTCTCCTGTGTCACATAAAGCTTTGGTTAAATAAATTTGTTATATTTTTTTCTCTTGTTAAACTGTCCTTTGTTAGAGGGGGTGTCAGCCATGACCCTTGTGATAGGCAAGGATAAATATTACTTTTTCTCCCTTACAAAAGGAAACTTTTTTGGTTCCCAATGCCTTGCTCTTAGAATAAAACTTTTATTATTTTTATTTTTCATACCAGTGTGTTGTCTTGCTAAAGCCTCAAACACCCACTAAACTTGAAATTTATGTTTTATTTCTGCAGGCTTATTGTTCTAGCAAATTTCAGCTTTCATTTGGACAATGATCAAAGAGAAGTAACTTTCACAGCCTCAAAGTGAAATATTATAAATAGCAGGTTAATGAACAAAAGTATGTTCCTTTGGTTCTACCTTAAAAGTACCAAAAAAAAAAAAAAAAAAAAAAATCAAGGTGGTTTTCACAGGAGAAAATATTCCTTTTCAGAATAATATTGGCTATTTTGAAACTTGCAGATTCAAACAAGTTTAATTTTTCCAGTGAGGGTTAAAAAAAGACTTTTTTCCAAAAGAAAGTGTTAGCTATTATATGAAATATTTAGAATGAAAAAAATGGTTGCATCCATATATGAAGGATTTAGAGACACTGATGACATGTCACTATTGCTGTTATGGGCAATCTAGATGTCATAGGGCACATAAAAGAAACTGTATTGTAGGAAATATTCAACAATTAGATTGGGGGGCTAACACAGGGTTTCCCAACGTTTTTAAAGTTCTATGAGATAATAAAAGGAATAGTTCTAAAATAAAGTCCAGTGGTCAAGGAAGTTTGGGAAATACAAGAGTTTCTTTAATGTAAGTATTCTGAGACTTTGAAATATTAATTATCTTCATGAATCTCCAAGAAGGGTGATATAGTACTGGTGTTTCCTGATTTCATGTGGCCAAGGATTACTCACAGACTTTTTTCATCAGAGCACATTGACTGATAGTCTATGAAGCACATTTTGAGAAATTCATGCCTAATATCATCCAGAGGAAGTTAATGGCAACATTCAATGGAAAATTGATCAAAATGCAGTGTCATATCTGTCAAATAAACATATATTTAACTGATAATATCAAATCTAAAAGGCATAGTCTTGAAATAAAATGGGTCTTACCATCTTAAATGGGCATTTTCTAAAGAATGGGGAATGGTTCTTTATTATTTGGACATTAATTCACCTGTTGTTTAGAATCTAATCATTACAGAAGTACTCAGTTTTTACCTTCTTTATGGTAAGCACTGTGCTTAGTACCAAGATAATAAAAAAAATTAGTAAGACAATATATTCTTCTATTTAGGTTGTGATTTCATAGCGCTCTAAAGGTACCTTAATTGGCAAAATATTTAAAAAATATGTCAAGAACTTATATCAATAAGTTTTTGAGCCATAGAAAATTAAAGAAATGGAAAATCAAATCGGAGAGAGGAGAAAGTTTCATGGAGCATGTGAGAACTGAATTTTGCTTAGAAGACTAGATAGGATGTACAGTTTAGCTCTATTTGAGCTCAGGCATAGAATATGTCCAGAAAAGATTCAGGGCCCCATTCATAGCAGAAAAATTTCTGGAGTTAGAGGTCTAAATTCCAATCCCAGTTCTGAAAGTCACTTGCTACGTGACCTTATGCTTCAGCTATCTTGTCTATAGATTATGGAGAGTAATGCCTGCTCTGTCTACCTTAAAATATCGTTAGGAGGAACACTTGTAGACAGCATAGTAATGGTGTTAAGATTCAGAGTTCCAAGCCATATTTATTTCTCCAATTCCGTCAAGACTTAGTACAAAGCATTGCATATAGTGTGTCAATAAACATTTGTTTCATGAAAGGATGAATGGATGAATGAAGTTAGACTTGAATCTCTTCTGCTACTTACTAGCTGTGTGATCTTAGTCAAATTACTTAGGGACCCTGGGCCTCAGGTTCCTTATCTCTAAAATAAGGATTCAAAGTATGCTTACGTCACATGATTGTTCTGTGGTTAAATGGAAATAATTGATGTAAAATGCCTAGCACAGTACCTGGCACATATTTTTCACTGCACATACATTTTATAAATTGAACAATTGAAGAGTGCTCAGCAGACTCTGTACCATGCAGTGATTCCATCACATAGGAGAGAAGTAGTAGTGAGTGTTCAACATTTAGTAGTGAGCTGACACTTTTGGTTCAACAGCTGCATCAGAACATGATGAGTGACACACAGTGTATCCTATAGCACCACTAAGATTGTGGGCTTAGAAAGAATCAAGTCATTGATTTTGATTTTTCATAAGGGACCTAGATTATTAGGCCATTAAAAATATGTGTAAGAAAAGCAGAGCTCAAAAATAATACATAGGAGTCTGTGATATTGTAGAAAAATACATTTGGTCTTCATCCCTGTTAATGCCTAAAATCCTTAGAAACTCCAAAGTGCTGTCTTTTTGTATGCTGATGAGTTGACTGATGACTGGCACCCTCTAGGTAGCTTCAGGATGGGGGCTGATCACTGGAAAGACCAAGGCATGATTAGAGGCTGGGACCTGCAGCCCTACCCCTCAACCTCAGGGAAGAGAAGAGGGGGTAAAGGTTAAATCGATCACCAATGGCCAGTGATTTAATCAATCATGCCCACATAATGAAGCTTCCATAAAAACCCTAAGGACTGGGTTCAGAGAGTTTCTGGATAGCTGAACACATGGAGGTTCCTGGAGGGTGGTGCGTCAGGGGAGGGCATGGAAGCTCCGTGCCCCTTCCCCCATAGCCCACCCAATGCATCTCCTCAGCTGTATCCCTTTGTAACATCTCTTATAATAAACTGGGTAAACATAAGTATGTGTTTCTCTGAGTTCTGTAAGTAGCTCAAGCAAATTAATGGAGCCTGAAGAGAAAGAAGGGGGTTGTGAGAGCCCCAGTTTATACCTGGTAAGTCAGACGTACTAGAGACCCGGGCTTGCGACTGGTGTCTGAAGTGGGGGCAATGCTGGGGACTGATACTTCAATCTGTGGGATCTGACACTATCTCCAGGTAGACAGTGTCAGAATTGAATTGCATTGGAGGACACCCAGGTGGTGTCCACTGCAGAACTGCCTCGTTTGCTGGTGGAGAAATCTCCACATATTTGGAAACAGAAGTCGGTCTTCTGTGAGGATTGTTATTGAGCAATAGTATAGGAAAAAGTTTGTGTGCGTTTGTCTGTTTTTTTAAATTCAGAGGCTCTTTAGTGTATCTTAAGCCTCAATGAAATGAATATAATGAACTGAAATTTGGATATTTAATCATAATGATTGGTATACCCCCCAACCTCAGTGGTGATAATCTGGAGAAAGAATATTGATAATGTCAATTGTTTTATACATTTGTAAATTGGCTTGTGCCCTATTGGGAGCCAAAGAGAATGTTATATAATATGCAGTCATAACGGAGGTGGGCATTTGAGGTGGTACACAGTGATTCTGAGGAATATCCACTGACTTTGATACAAAGTTTATGGCTAGAAGTGTTAAAGTGATTTAAAAATTTCCTTGTTTGATTTTCCTATTGTTTTTGAAGTATTTTTGGTTTTTTTTTTGTTTTTGGTGGGGAGGTTCAATAAATCAATGAGATTTGTAGATTACATAGTGAAAATCTATTTGTTTCTCTAGGCCATTAAGCTGTTGGCAGCACATTAATTCAATTATTTATGATTTGTTCTGATTAACAAATTTGCACTATCTGGAAGATATGTTCAGTACTATTCAATACCTTATTAAAGTTATATTATCTGCTCCTAAAAACCAAGGTTGGGTGGATAATTATTTCTTTCTTTAGCATTTTACAGATATAAATGGGCTCATTTCCAATAACAAAAGATTAACCACTGCACAAGGCATTCCAGAAAGGAGTGGATGTAATATCACATTTTAAATAATTGGAAAATGTATTTAAATATATTTTGCCCAAGCTAAAGTGTGACATAAACCATCTGTGTATAACATTGCATCTTTTTAAATTCTCTGGCTACAGAATATAGTTACTATTATGTAAAAATTACCAAATTATCCTGATAGCTCTATTCTTAAAATCATTAAAAAGTTTTCTGTCTTTGTTTTTAATACTCAATACAAAGTATAGAATTTGGGTTGATATTTTGAAAAGTTTTTATATGATATTTTATATAATAGTTGCATATGCTACTCTTCTCTCCTAGTATTGCAAACTTGAAATTTTTGAATAAACCCTTTGCTCTTTCCTGTCTTTCATCTCTTAGACAATCTGTCTTCAAACTCTGATGTCTCTTCCTAGTTCTTCAGATGTGACTTTTCCTTTGGTTCTCATTGCTTACCTTACACCTAGAATAAATTATAAATATCTTTAATATGCTTGTTTCTTGTGCATAATAGTTGTAGATACTGCTAGGGCTCAAAACCTGATACTCCAAAATATGGCATCTTGGCAACTGAGAAAACTACAGAAGCAAGAAGGTCACTCTGACCTTGTCCCAACTTTCTTCCCTGAAGCATGGTCATATAGGAAATCCATATCTACCTTGCCTGAAAATAGGTCATAGGACCCTCATTCCAGAGGGGTCCTGCCCTGTACCTAGAAGACAAGAAGAATCTGAACAAACAGGACTTGCTAAGTCTCCAGCTTATTACCAGTAGATCAAATCCGCTTCTTGTCCAATCATACTTCTACATAGCTGTCCATTCTTTATCAAACCTAAGCATAAAAATATAGTTTTCCCCGGGTCTTTAGGTCTTCATTTTTGAAGGATCCTGTGTCATGTAAAACTTTGGTTAAATAAATTTGTTATGCTTTTCTCTTATTCATATGTCTTTTGTTATAGGGGTGTCAGCCTTGAACCTTGTGATGGATGAGGGAAACATATTACTTTTTCTCCCCTACAATACTTGACACATGGTAGATGAATGAATAACTCATCTGACTTTCTTCCTGATCTCTCTATTCAGCCACTGAATTTTTGGGGAACTACTGTAAAAAGACAGATTTTCAGTTTATTTCAGGTTCTAAATGTGATGGAATCATTTTTCTTTTTAAAAGTTTAACTAGAATATATCTATTCATGGGAACATTTCTTATTTATACCCTTCTGAAGATGAGCTATATTTGTAACTGATGTTTGTATTGCATAAACATATAAATACAAGTGTTTGTCTAACATAATGTAAGTCCTCAATAAATATTTGTTTAATAGATAAATATTATACTCAACATAAGTGAGTTTAGACCATTTTCTGATGGCTTCCAGGGGCTCTTTGGTCTGCTAGGCACTAGGATTTCTGCAGGATTTCACCCAGTCCTTGACACAGCTTACTCTTATGGCACTGTCTTTAGCTTAAACATGGATTTAATTGTTTTAAGAATAGAGTTTTATATTTGCAAAGGCCACTTTTTAAAAAACAGATTATAAAACTCATAAAATATGAGTTTTTAAAACATTTGGCATTACTTCAACAAATAAATTCTGAGAAAAAAAACAAAAAAGAAATGGAGTATGAACTTATATAGTAAAAGAGTCTTAGGAGACTATCAACCAATTGTAATGTATTGACATTATTAGCACCATGATTCAAACAAACAAAAGGTTAAAAAAGAAATTGTAAGGTAAGTAGAGACATTTGAACATCAAGTGGATCTTAGATGATATTAAGGAATTATTGTCTGATTTTCCTTTAGGTGATGTAATGGCATTTTGCTTTTTTTTTTTTTTAAGTCCTTATCTTTTAGAGTTATACACAAAATATTAACAGATGAGATGATATGTCTGGGATTTTCTTCAAAATATTCCTGGGTGTTTATGGGGAGTGAATGGTTGGAACAGAAGGAAACAAGATTACTTATATGTCAATCGGTTTTTTTTTTTTTTTTTTTTTTTTTTTTTGTGACTGGTAAGGGGATCGCAACCCTTGGCTTGGTGTCGCCCGCACCGCGCTCAGCCAGTGAGCGTACCGGCCATCCCTATATAGGATCCGAACCCGCGGCGGACCAGCGCCGCACTCTCCCGAGTGAGCCACGGGGTCGGCCCCACGTCGATAGGTTTTGAAGCTGGGAGATAGGTACATGAATTTTCATAATACCATTCTTTCTACTTTTGAATGTTATCATATAATTTTCAATAATACAAATTTTTAAAAAATCATGCTAGTAAAACTATAGGAGAAACTTTAAAACATTTGATTCTTGAGATGAAGTAGCCTTCCAGGAAAAATGTGGCATGGAATAAAATGTTCTCATACCTTCTTCCCTAAATGCTTTAACTGATGTAATTTATTTAAATATCTTTACTACTGTTGGAGCTCAGAAAACAATACCCTAAAGTGTGGCACTTTGGCCTGCTGAGTACTTTGAACCGAAGGAGACTGAAAGGCCTGGATAGCAAGTCCTTCTGACCTTCTCCTGCCCTGCTGTTTCTTGCTCCTCTTTTTTCCCATGAAGTGAGTCATAGAAACCAGAATTCCTCTCCCTCAGGGCCGGTCATAGAAACTAGAACCCCTCTTACCTAAAGTAAGCCATAAAACCTAGATATATTACTCTAACCTTTTCCTGCCTTTCTGAGTAGGAACTGGTCTTAAAGAAATTCTCTGACCTACCTGCCCATTCTAGAGGGCTCCTGCCCTGTCTGTGGGAGGAAGGAATGCTGCATGGAGAGGCCAAGAAGAAACTAAACAGACAGGCCTTCCTGCTGCTCCACCGCCCACTCAGTCTATTACCATTAGATCACACTCTTTTTGTCCAATCACATTTCTACATGGCTGTCCATTCTTCATTGAATCTATGCATAAAAACGGACAGTTTTTCCTGGGTCTTTGGTTTTTTATATCTAAAGGTTTCCGTGTCACATAAAACTTTGATCATATAAGTTTGTTATGCTTTTCTCTTGTTAATCTGCCTTTTGTTATAGGTGTCAGCTGTGACCCTTATGACAAGTAAGGAAAGGTATCGTACCTTTTCTGCTCCTACACTGTATACGACTGATTTCCCAGATGGCTAAGCCAGCATGTTAGATGATGGAATCATGACCTGTAGCTAGCTATGAATTTTTAATTTTACTGATTTTATCGACTGTATGTTCCTCAGAGATATAGCATTTAGTCAAATTACAGAACTCCAATAACATAAGTTTCTTGTGTCTATGAAAATCTCTTCTGAAAATCTATATTTTGGTGATTTTTGAACATGGACTTCTAATAACTGAATGCCATAGTGTCAAATGTTGATTAGGTCAAAGATGCTGTTTTTGACTAGATCAAGCAAAATACTTCCCAAATTGTAGCAGCAGTACAATCTGTTACATTTGCAATGAGAAAAAACTGGCAAGGACTATAAAAGTTACCTAAGAAAGAACTTCACAAGGAGATGAAGCACAAGTGGAAATGCCACTGAAAGTGGAATGTAGGGCAAATTCCTAAGGAGATCACAAAGAAATAGAAAAAGCCTGTAGGAGTTGGGTCAAAAAGCTCAGCAGGAAACAGGATGCCACATCTAAGAAATATGAAAGAAAACAGAAAAAAGAATTCTTTACTATTTCAGGAACAAAAGAAAGCTAAATGACACATTTTGCTCCTTCAGTAGAGGGAGAAGGAAAGTTACTGGCTCATGATAGTAAAAATGCACATGTGATTGGTAATTTTAAAAACTCTCCTTAAAATGAAAATAAACTTGAAACAGAATTACTAGAGCATTGATTGGAAGGTAAAAAATTTGAGGCACACAAAGAGAAAATATTTTAAAAGTTAATCGAACATAATTTACCATTATGATCTTGTGATTTATGTGCAAAGATACCTAAAGAATTCACCATCCACATATGATAGAATATATTGTTGGGAAAATAGAATAATTTAATCAGGCCCCCTCACTTTCGGTCAGGTTGGGGGTGGTATGGCGCATTCTTTGTAAGCAGGTTGTGCGTGTGGGTGGAGTTAGTGCACATGCATGACGCCATGACTTGGCTGGTGTCTGCCTTGGGTGTCTGCCACGCACAGCCATGTTCTCCAACCTATAGCTCCAAGGACCTTTTTGCCCATTACCTAGCTCATAGACCTGCATGTGAGGGGTCTGGGGACCCAGCCTGGCATGTGAAGGGTTTGTGACCCAGTCTGGACAACCAGCTTGAGGGGTCTGTGAGCTCCAGACCCAGCCCTAGCTTGACAATTGGCCCAGTTGACAGGATTACGGGCAGGTAAAAGAGCCTGACAATTATACAGCTAATAAAGGTCATGCTTTTAAGAATACATAATGACAAGGGGAATTGTAAATAATATAATATTAAGTGATAAATGAAGACTCATATTATTATCTAGAAGGGAATAACCAAATTGTTAACGGTAGCTATTGCTGATATTATTGGTGATTTTTTTTTCTTCATCAATTTATTCATTTGTTGGGTATTCTACAATGGGAATTGCTTACTTTTTAAATCAAATACAACAATAAAAATATTATTTAAAGCATCAGCTCTTCAGTCTCTGACAGTTCAACTCCTACTAGTCCATTTAGATAACTCTTGTTAAGGTTACCAATAATCACTGCTTTGCTAAATCAAATGGATGCTTTTTGCTTTTATTTTCTAGTTCTCTGTATTATTTGACATTGTTGACCACTCCATGCTAAAATTCTCTGCTCCCTTTGCTTGGCTGTTCTAATTTAGTCACACATCAGCTGTCACCTGGAAGATTGCCATGGCTGGAGGTCTTTACTAAAAACCATTCTGTTCATTACCACCAAGACAAAACTGACCACATCACTACATTGCTTTGCCTCTTCAAAGACTTTTCACAGCACAGAGGGAGAGTTGCCCAGGTCTCTTTCAGTTGCAACCAACCTGTTTTAAAGAAAAGGACAGCTTTGGGTTCAGGGGCATAAATCACATTCTCAGATCTCTATTTCTTTATTTTTTTGTTTTGGTGGCTGGATGGTACAGGCATCTGAACCCTTGGTGTTATTAGCACCACGTTCTCCCAAGTGAGCTAACCAGCCTGCCCTCTATTTCTTGCTTCTGTTCTCTGGTAGGTAGTTGCATCTCTTATAAGCAGATGAGCTTCCTTTCAGTGACAGGGATGAGAGGGCAGAGCCACAGATAGTTCCAAGTTTCTATCATCCAACCTAATAACCCCAAAGCCAGGAGAGATATCGTCTTTCCCAGTGTCCATGTATGAAATCCAAGGCAAAGTCTCTGGTTGAATAATATGACCACGTCTTGGACTAATTACTCAGGCCAAGCGGTTAGGCCTGGGTCACAGGTCCAATTCAGATAGAGAGGTAATATACTATAATTGGCAGCCTGGCCAGAACCACAGCATGTGGAAGAACCCAAGGGAAGTTTTTCGAAGAAAAACAGGGACATCGTTAATAAGAGAAATGAGTAAGGAATGTTGGTGTAGGAGACAAGGGAAAAACTTCCTCTTCACCCCTGAAGGTTCACTAAAAGTCACTGACAAATTCAGATTTATGTGAAGAAAAGGCATAACAAATTTTATTTGAATGTACTGGGAGGGACAATGCACAGGAAAATTGCAAGAGAGTCATTTCCCAATTAATCCAACGTGGTACAGAAGCTTATATGCCAGTCTTCACAGGGAGAGGGAGGAAGTGGAGCTACAGAACCGAGAACAATGCCTGAGACAAAGTTTCTCTGAGATCTGGGGGAGGCAGCATCACAGATGAAAGAAGAAAGGCAGAAGTTCACGTTAACCAGAGACTGTCTTGTTACGCAGATGAAAATATTTCAGGTAACCTAGCAGCTGCCCTCAGAATAGATGGTGGCCTAAGGAGGGACTGCCACAAGCCTTGGTTATTTGCATATTTTTCTCTACAGATGTAAATTTCTTTCTGCAAAAAACAGCCTTCTAGCTAATCTTATTTTTCCAGTCTCTCTGAATTAGCCATCTTAAATTATGTCAAAGAAGTATATTTTGGGCTGAAATATTTTGCTTTCCTACATTGGGAAGATGAAAAAAAAAAAATGTCCCTATGCAAGGTAGTATCCAGTCTCCTCAGCCTTTCTTGAGGCCTTTCTCTTGGACTTTCTTGGACTGGCCTCTGCCCATTTTTCTAGCATTGTATTTTGCCATTTACTCCCAAGAACTCTACACTATAACCATGCTGAACTTTTGGATCTTTTCTGAATAGGCTGTGCTAGGTAGAATAGTGGCTCTCAAAGACGTCCATACCCTAATCCTAGGCATCTATGGCTATGTTACCTTACAAAACAAAAACTCCACTGCAGATGTGATTAAGGTTAAGGATCTTGAGATGGGAGATTATCCTGGATTATCTAAATTGGCTCAGTCTAATCACATGAGTCCCTAAAAGCAGAAGCTTTCCCAGATTCAGAAGGCCAGAGAGGTGGCAGTGTGAGAAGGACTTGACCCACGATTGCTGGTTTTGAAGATGGAGGAAGGGGACCACGAATAAGGGATGCGGGTGGCCTCTAGAAGCCGGAAAAGGAAAGGAAATGGAGTTCCCCGTAGAGCCTCCAGAAAGTAATGCAGTTCTGTTGACATTTTCATTTTAGTTCAGTGAGACGTGTCTGACTTTGGACCTGTTACAGAACTGAATGATAATCAATCTGTGTTATTTAAATCACCAAGACTATGGTAATTTGCTACAGCAGTAATAAGATACTAATACATAGGACATCCTATGTTACACTTTCTTACTTTTGCACATCCTGGTCATTTCATGTAAAATGTCTTCCCTACTGACCCACCGCACTAAATGCCAGTCCACCTGGTGAATTTCTACTACTGTTCAAAAGATAACCCAGGTGTTACTCCCTCTCTGAAGCCTTCCTTAGTATCACCCCCTTGGAAGATGTGACTATTTCTTTCCCACACAGCACTCTATCATTCTTCTGCTATAGTATTTAAAAAACTGTATTGAAATTGTCTCAGAACAGGTATATTCTTGCATGGGACTATGGATTGTGAATTTCTTTTAAGCCAGGAACTATATCCTATTCCTCAATTTATATCACAGGTCAAGCAATGTTGGGCACAAAGTAAATTTTAATAACTGTGAATGCATGAAAAATTATTGCACTGGTTTCTTACTTAGAAATTTACATAGGAATAAGAAAGAGTTGGAAACTGGAAAATATTCAGCATATTCTAAAGAGAGTAAATGAGTATAGCAATATAGATTTAACTTCTCTCACCACCACAAAAATGCTGGAAATTAATGAGTAGCAGGGCAATCTTCAAATATCTCGAAGGTAGAAAGCACATTTTCATTACAAGCAAATCTTGTCTAAATTACTTCATATAATCTCCTCCTATGTGAGTGACTGAGCTGGTAAATTTGGGGATAAGAAATTGGTTGTAAACCAATTTTTCTTGATGTGGCAAGGCTTTGGATTGAATCCTATATATCGATGAACTTGGAAAACATGGTCTTTTCTCTAATGACATCAATTAATAATATCTAATGCTATCCCATAGAATCTTGCCAATATGTTTATGTAGAGCCAGCCTGCAACGTGGACCCCGAATGATTCTGGCCTCCAGATAATTCACTCCCTTGTGTAGTCCCCTCCCATACTGAACAGGGCTAACTATGTGACCACTGGTATTTTGCAAAAGTGACAATGTATGATTTCTGAGGCTAGATCATACATGACGTTGCTGCTTCCACCTCACTCTTTTGAACCGATTGTTCTGGAATGAGGAGAAGATAGCTGCCATGCTATGAGGATACTCAAGCAGCCCTGTGGAGGGGCCCATTAGAAAAGAACTGAGGTCTTCCAGCAACAAATTCTTCTAGCAACAAATTCCCAGCTGTTTAAGTGAATTACTTTGGAGCACATTGCCTAACCCACTCAAACTTCAGATGACCGTATCCCTGGGCAATTTTTTGACTGTCACCTCACTAAAGACCTAGAGCAATAATTACCCAGCTGATCCACTCTCAAACTGCTCACCCACAGAAAGCGTGAGAGATAAATAAAAGTCTATTATTGTTTTAAGCCATTGAGTTTTGGGGTAATTTGTCATGCAGCAATACTTAACTAATATACCATCTGTAGAATAGAACAGACCAACACCACTATAAAGCAGTTCCTTGTGTTGTTAGCTGTGGATTTTTTTTAAAGAAAAGGTTATTATCTTTTCACTATCAGTCTTAGCCTTCCCAACTGTTCAGCTTGAGAGTCTTAGAAGGAAGTTGACTTCAGG
This sequence comes from Cynocephalus volans, assembly GCF_027409185.1. NCBI lineage: Eukaryota > Metazoa > Chordata > Mammalia > Dermoptera > Cynocephalidae > Cynocephalus > Cynocephalus volans. The sequence continues at coordinate 24,526,344 of NC_084471.1, read as the reverse complement.
GCACCTCTGCATCGTCTAGATTTTATACTGAAACAAAATAAAGTGCCGGTCTTGTTACTCCCCTGCCAGTTCTCAGTGATCGGTGGTGTTTCCTTCTCCCTTGTCTCCATATTCTTTTCTATCATTGGAGCATCTGCAGTTGGATAGGGAGATTCCTAATGTGACCCCAGAAAATGAGAAAGACATGAAACATTGTAACACTTTCTCGTGATAAGGTTCAGGAGTGAAATATAATTTGGGGGCTTCTCTATTTTCCTGGGGAAAAAAAAGGAGAGAGAGAGGGAGAGAGAGAGAGAGGGAGAGAGAGAGAGAGGGAGAGAGAGAGAGAGGGAGGGAGAGAGAGAGAGAGGGAGGGAGGGAGGGAGAGGGGGGAGAGAGAGAGAGAGAGAGGGAGGGAGAGAGAGAGGGAGGGAGAGAGAGAGGGAGGGAGAGAGAGAGGGAGGGAGGGAGAGAGAGAGGGAGGTAGAAAGCTACCTTCCATCTTTCTGCGCTGATCTTTCTGTGGCTCATGATAATTTTCCTATTTTAGAGAGTCTGTGGATAGACACATACTCAGTGTGCTATGTTTGCTGCTCTATGTGCAACCATTACAGAACAATACTTTAATGCCCTCTCATCAGAAGCATCGGAGAAGATGTTTTCTATCCAAGGATAGAAGAGGTAGGAGGAAGACAGTCATGAAGAAAAGCAAAGGAAGAACAGCAAGTCCCAATTGTGTGGAAACAGAAAGCAATGGACCGGTTCAGGCACAGGACAAAACTGCCTCTTGGCTGTTGAGTTAACACAGAAACACTCCGGTTAATGCCTTAAGAAGAAGAATTAAATGAAACATTTCAGTTCTAAAGAAAGTGGTTTCTGCAAAAGGGCAAGATGAAGCACAAATAGAAGAAAAAAGCCTGCATTCTAGTTCAATTCAGTCAATTCTGAGAAGGTGGAAATGCATTGCAGTTGAAATGCATTCTGTTCATAATGTAAATTTCAAATCAGATAAAATATTATGATTCCGATAAACCTTTTCACATGAATCTATAAATACCCAGCCTAAGGTTTACTGCCACCGTTGTTCACAAGCCAATTAGAGCACTTTTGCAACCTTGCTACAACCCTGCTTCATCTTAGACAGAATGGCTATATGGTTGTCTTTAGTATCTTAAAATGTCATAGTACGTGTAGAGACATGCAGATTTTAGTCTTTCTAAGCAGGAATGGCAAAGTGGCTTCATATTATTTTTTGTCATCATATGACTGCTAACATGTCATTAGTACTTAAGTTTTATAAGTACTATTTATCAGGCTACATAATTAATTTTATTTCCCATTGAAGATAGTGACCTCTGCAGGGGTAATATCAGGTGTTAATGAGGTATAGACAAGACCTAGTGTTATCTCCTCAGCTGTCTAAATTCAGGGAAGTCACTGGAGAATAAAAAAGGCACAATCAATGCAATAGAGTGAAGATTCTAGACAGTTCTTACGCACATTCAGCTCCATGAGGGCTGAAATTGTTGTTTTTCTTTTCTTATCAAACCCAAGCACCTATGCACTCTACAAGCATTTCTTGAATGTATGATGGTAGTAAGGAATGCTCGGAAGAAAACACAGTCAACTGAAGAAATAGCACCTATGAAAGCCAGGACTCTCAACAGCTACTTGGCTTCTATTTTGGGTTGGGTTTAGAACTTTGTAGCAGCAGAACACTTATTTAGTATCACTTCTGGATTAGAGTTTTAATCTGGCATCTATGGACTCCCAGGAGGTATCTGGAGGGTCTTCAGACAGTCAGTGCAGCCCTCAAAATGATATGCAAAATTTTGTATGCAATCATATATTTTCCTAAGATTTCTTAGCTTTCATCAAATTCTCAAAAGGGTCTGTTACCCATAAAATTTAAGAGGTACTACTCAACAAAGAGATTTAGAAGGGATGGGCTCTCTATGAAGTACCATTTGGGAAGACATCTGAAAGGAAGTTGAGCCAGGTGGGCTGGCTGGATGAAGAGTGTGGTTGGCAGAAGGAAGAGCAGGTCAATGGCCCTTATGTGGTGGAGAGCTTGGCATATTTGAAAGGCAATATGGAGGACTTCATCATGCATCAGAGTGAGAGAAAGAAGAGTGGCAGGAAACGAGTAGGAGACATAGCTGGGAGCCAGATCATGTAGGGTCTTATAGGTCATTGTAAGAATTTCCAATTTTATTCTAAATATGACAGGAAGATGTTATTGACTAAAAAACAGTCAGGGAGCCAGAATAAGTATTCACAGTCCATGAGAGCAACAGGCTGTCTTTGAAAAATGTTATCTTCTGAGTAGAAAAAAACCCTAGATACTGAAGATACAGTCAAGTATCCCATGAGCACTGAATAAAAACTCACTAGCAGGTGGATGTGTTTGAAAATGATTAATAAGGAAAATACTGTATTATTACTCAAGCTGTTATGATGGGTATTGATTTAGTTCTTTAAAGAAAGCTTCCTACTTCTAGAGAAGTTGAATAAATTTATTATAATTTCCAGAGATCTAGTCCTTAGACAGGGAGTTATTTTAGTGTAATGTCAACACACTTCTGTCTTCACTTAGGTGATCTTTCAGGTGTGTACGCAATTTGCATGATAAATTTTGTATGTACATATCTCCTATCTTGCTGCAAAGGAAGCCAAGTAATACACACTCTTTCTTCATAAAGGGTATGATGAAAGAAAACACATATTTATAATAGTCAAATCACATGAGACCTGTGATAAGGAAAGGATGATAGGGAGGTTTAATCTACAGTTTATGCCAAAATTTTTATCTGGAGGAAATAACTGGGCTGGTTATTATTATTCCAATTATTCAATAAACAGATACTTATTAAGAGCTATTGTGTAAAATAAACACCAAAGATTGTAAAATTTTGACCTCATTCATTCATTCTTATCAGTTGACATCTATTATATGTGTACCATGTACCAGATACTGTGCTAGGAGCCAAAAATAGAAGAAAAAAATTACATTTCAGCTACAGATAATTCACAATCTAGTAAGAACTGAAGAGAGTAACAGTAGCTTCTTCTAATTATAAGTAAAAATAGGAACAGCATATTTCTTCACAGTTATGACAACTGGCAATAGACTGTTAATTCCCAGCCTTTCTTTGGATTTATTCTTCTGCTCTGCCTTGACTTCGCTTGTAATAAACAGGACTGTTAGCATAACTGGATGAATCAGCTGATAGTCCAACCATAACCCCTTTGTGGCTTTTTGGATGTGCACACACACTGGCTACTTCATGGAAAGCCCTATCTCTCTGTTAATAGAGAAAGTATAGGTGACTGAAATGATGGTCAGCTCTCACCTCAGTACTAGGACATCAGGCAGTTAGTTCACTCTTGCTTTTGCAATATGAAAACATTTCATTCTGTATTGAATCCTTATTTGGACAAGTTCTCATCTTGCTAACACACTGTTAGATTAAAATGGTAAAGGAAAAACAATAATCCCTCCAGCCCACAGACATCTCTCATGGCATTAAATGTCTATAGTATTCATATGACTTTAATACATTTCAATTTCAGTTATCTATTGCTGTATAACAAACAACCCCCAAACTTAGAGCATTAAAACAATGAACACTTTATTTCCTTATGATGTTGCAATATGGGCTAGGCTTAGCCAAGCAGTTCTGCTGCTAGTCTTGCTGGAGATCACTAGTGTGGTTGTACTCAGCTGGTGGTGCACTGGGGGACATTGGGACAGCTGTACTTCTCTCTCTCTTCATGTAGTCTCAGGCTTCTTCTTCATGTGTCCTGTGTCCTCTCCTTGATGTCTGTCTGCAGGTTGGATGCGCTTCTTCACAAAGCACCTCATAGCTCTCAATAGTCCAAGGTCTTGTCAAGGCTTAGCTGCAGAACTAGAAGACATCACTTCCACCACATTCTTTTGGGGAAAGCGAGTCACAGGGCCAGCCCAGACTCAAGGTGAGGGAACCACCTGGGGATGTGAATAATCAGAGGCATGCTGCAACAGAGGCCTCTAATATAAGAACTACAACTACCTTCAATCAAGTAATCTGTAAAACTGCATTATACACTCAGGTTGATAGAGAACTTTAAGATGGGATGAGTTCCATAGCAAGAGGAAGGGATACTAGTATTTAGTGATCAGGGTCCTACCTGTTTTGCACTTCGTGGTTCCAAGAATGCTTAATTTTTGAAAGTCTCCTTACTTTGACTCATCCTGGTCCCTTTGTCTGGGAAAGCTTTCCCTGCTTTTTGACATCTAGTGAAGTCTCTCCTCTCAAAACTTCCAGCTCAAGCTTTACCTCCTGCGGAAGCCTTGCCTGATGCTCTCAGGTTCTAAGTCCTTGCTTCTGAGCTTCTAGAATATATTCTGTGTTTATCTCTTTCATAGAACTCACCATATTGTATTAAAATGTCTGAGACTTTGTTTCCCCAGCTAGACTGTTTACAACCTAAAGGCAGGGGTTGAATCTTGTTAATGTGATCTTGTCATTCTGTAAGTACCCAGTAATACGTTAAAACAGAACTAGAACAGTAGGAGTGTATCTTGTAAAATCTGACGTTACCACATTACCCAGAATAATGTAATGCACATATTAGTGAGCCAATAAATATTGGATAGTTGGTTGAATACATAAATCTATTTCTCTTAGTCACTACATAGAGATGTAAACTCTGATTTCAGCAACCTGGTAAATTTTCAGCAAGCTTCAGAAACATTTCAGTTCCTAGCTAGGAAAGAAGCAATAAGCCTTGGGCATAACTTTTCAAGTAATATCAATGTTTAACAGCATAAACCTTTCTGGCAGGGACATATAGCTAAAAATAAATCCATATCCTTCTGATAATGCTGGCTAAAATTCTGAAGGAATGTATTCATGCTACCAAACACAAAACTGTACTCTTGCTTCTAAAAAACAGAATAAAACCTGTAGGAAACCGAATTACTTTGCTAAGTGTGACAAATCCAAACTGCTACAGAGCAAGAGATAACATAAATCAATAGGTCTCGGAGGCAAACACCAGAAGTTATTTTGAGGTGAGTGAAATCCAGCCTCCATCCTAAAACAACTCTGCATTCCCAAAGATCAAGTTTTATGCTTTATCAAAAATGATTTATGCACAATGATTTCAGCCACCTGAAAGTCCTAAATATATGTGACAGTCACAGGGTATCACTTAAGCACATGCCTGCATTTACTGGGCTCTCTCTCTCTTTTTAAGTACTTTGTGGTGAGCTGTGTGTTTGTATCTAACAATTTCCCCCTAAAACCTAAAAGCAGAGATGCTGCAAGGGCTTGCATTTCCACGTGACTCACAGTGCTTGAATTTGATATGCCATTGCTAAGGCAATCAAACATCATACAATATTCTCTAGCTACCATCCTTTTCCTGTTTTCAGAAGCTGTTGTTCTAAGACATAAAGTGGCAAGAATTCTTATAAGAGGCAGAAGAGTTGGGTTCTAAGTTTGTCTTCACAATTCCTCAGCTCTGTGGCTTTGGGCAAATCACCTGACCTTTATGGGTTTATTAGATTCCTCACTGATAAAATATATCAATGGAAAGAGAAATAAAATCTTTGAGATGTCTGCTGTTTTTTTCTCTAAGAATATTTAGTCTTCCACAATCCATGGCTCTAGTACCTCACAGAGCTGAAGACTGACTTTAGAACTTTATTATTTTAAATCATGCGTACAACTTAAGCTATTAGGAGTTTCTACCTGGATCCTTTGGCTAGATGAAGTCCAGCCCCTCAGTCTTACTCCTGAAGTAACAATGCCCAGAAAGTTGAATTGGGAGTCAGGAGGTCACAGGCTAATTGCTTAAATTATATGGCTTTCCGTTTCCTCATCTATCAAATAAAGGAGTTGGGCTTGATCCGAAGTCCTTCCAGCTGTAACGATCTCTCATATGAGTCTTAGGGACTATTTTCCCTCACTTTATGAGATTTATAATTGAAGTCCTGAGAGACTGTGTGTGTGCGATTTGCCTGAGGCTACACAGCTGGTTAGTGGGGAACCTTCTAATAGGCAGAGAGCAACCACAGAACACTAGATTCTATTAGTGTCAGGGGATCCATCAGCATCTGGATCCCCTGGGATCATCTGGGGGCCCCAGGAATTTTGAGGACCACCTAAGTAGTTATGTCTGTAATTCTAGCGTTTACAACAATAAATTGTCCTTATTTCTGGAACTTTATCCAACAACAACAACAAAATAAAACCACAACTATTAATGTTAATTTAATATTTACTATCTGCCAGGCACTCTGTTAAGTAAGCACATTACATGCATTATTTCTTTGAATCCTCACACAAATCCTACGAGGTAGGTCATTGCTATCCCCGTTTTATGGGGGAAGGCCAGAAAAATTAAATAATTTGCCACGTTCACATCACTAGTAGTGGTGTTAGCCAATAAAGCTGTATCTAGGCCATTCTGACAATAAAGTATATTATATTGTCACTTATGAGTAGTCAAAGTTTAAAATTCTATCTCCTCCGTATTCTTTCTCCTTCTATATTGAGTATCATCAAAAAGGGAAGTCTTGCTCCTCTGAACTCTTAAAGCCCCATTAGGCATAACCCTGGAAATCTGTCATACTATCTTATATCATTATTCAGGTACATGTCATTTTCCTAAATTAAGTCTTAATCTTCTTGAGGACAGTAAAGTTCTCTTAGATTCCTTTTGCCCTTAAAGACTCTTTGCACACAGTGAATGCTAAGAAATATTTGTGGTTGAAATGAGTCCCTTTCTGGATTAAGTTTACCTCAAGGGAGAGGTATTATCTTATTTTAAGCAGTGTTATATAAAATTTATAGGAGACCATTGGTTTGGACTGAGTTCCTGCACTAGGCCCCACATGCAAAACCAAAATGGAGTCACTCATGCTAAAGTTTCATATCACCAACCCCAAATTAAGTTGTTTATCTGACCTTCTGAGAAGTCAGGAGAGTGACAGATAATAGCCAAATCCCCAAACAGGCTAACGCCGGCATAAGGAAGTTTCCTGTGTTTTAACCTCTACAAGGAAAGTAACTTTGAAACAACCAATCCACTTTTTGTTTTCTGTTTCTGCTTTCCTAATTCCTTTTCTGTCTATAAGACCAATCTCCTCTGCTCAGCTCATCAAAACACTCATCTTATTCTACAGGATGAGGCATTGCCCGATTCTAGAATCACAAATAAAAGCCAATTAGTATCTCTAAACTAAGTTTGTTGTAATTTTGTCTTTTGACACCAGGCAGAACCCCCGCCTGCTCGTGAATCACTCTCATCTTCAGATTCTTTAGCTGTGTGAAACACTGGAGAAAAGTGGAACGGATGACATCAAGTGGAGGGTAAGCTGTGCTAATTTTTGTTGACTGGCCCATTGAAGTGGTAATGAGGCAGAATTACCGCCTTTGGCCAGAGACCTGGAGCTCTTCTGCCTTGTTATTCATCTTCTCCCAGGGGATGAGCAACCCAGGCAGACAGTTTCTTTCCTGCCAGGCAAACCCCAGACCTCTTGGTGAAGTGACAAAAAATATTCACCCCAGTGCACATCTTCCCAAGAAGGCCCACGGCGGAGTGCTAGCTCTCTCAGTAGTTCCCAGGCAATCCAATCTGCCATAAAGTACAATTCAGAGCATCTTGCTGCAGGGAAAAACAAGCAAACAGAGAAGAAAAAAGTCCACTCTGTATACTGATTTTGTCTAATGTGGCATTTACACACGGGCGGCCACAGTTCCTATAGTCTGCTGCCAGATTAATTCTTCCCAGACATGCTCTGCTGATGTCACTCCCATGCCCCCAAACCTGCACTAGCTCCATCTCCTGAAAAATTAGCCTGGGAATTAGAGGTTTGCCACAGTTTGGCTCAAACCTGTATTTCTATGTCTTGTTCCTATTATTTCAAGTTCCAGCTGTGATCTCCTGAACTTACTTCGTACTTTTCCATGCCTTTACATGTGCAGAGTTTCATTCACTTGTAAGGCGAAAGCCTAGCTATGCTTCAAATTCAAGCAGCTAACGTGCCCCCTGCAGAGACTTACTCTGACCAGGCCAGATGGCAGAAATATTTCACTCCCCTGAACTCTGCAACACTGGTTTCCTCACAGCATTTATTTTTTCTCGTCTGGCTCATGTTTGTTCAATCTGCAGAACCTAGTCCAGTGCCTCAGTAATAAGCACTCAATACATGTTTGTTGAACAAATATTGACTTTTTATTTAATGTGGCCTTTGCATTGATGGTCTCTTTGGAAACTCAATATAAAATATATACTAACTCATCATTTTTGAGGGTCAAAGACAATTTCTAGGTTTCAAGGAACAAGGGCTCCAGAGTCTCCTGAACCCTTGCAGGGCCTAGAGCTGCGCTTGTATACCCGTAGACTTCCCTGCTATAGGCAGGTGGCACTGAATAATATTAACGTGCTCTGTTTACTAAGTGCCTATTCTGTGCTAAACCACTTCACATTCATATCCCTAGTCCTCCTGGTGACATGCTGATGATACCTATCCCATTTTAGAGAGGACAAACACACAGTGCTCGAAGATCAAGGTTCTTGCCCACACATTCGCATTTAGAGTGAGTACCAGAGGCAGGATTCACACCCAGGTCTGTCTGGCTCCAAATCTCCCTTTTTTTCCTATCGCCTCACATTCCTTCTTTGAGCTGCTGTTCAGTGTCTATGGAAGTTTTTGCTATTTCTCCATCACATCTCTGAGGTCATTTCCCACTCCTGCAGCTTCACAGAAGGCCAATTCTGCCTGCCAGTGACCTGCCTCTTCTAATAGGATTTCTGATGGCTGTGGTGCCATTTCAGCATCGGCATGGTCTGCTTTTCTCTCTACCCAGCACAGAGCTCCTAGGAGGGGCTGGAAGTCTGGCACTGGGTCATATCCGCGGCTTGTTTTTACCATGTTCTCAGCCCAAACTGCTGTATTTCAAAGCTTGTTGTGATACATCACTCACATGCTCTGAATTCCCCTCACCTTCCCTTAAATCCATCTGAGTCCACAATTATGTACACAGATTTCAGAGAGGTAAGGGTAAGGTGACTATGTAGCATGCTGCTCCAGAGGCCGTATTAACACCAGGATGCTAACACTAATGTTTCAAAGCTGCTCAGATAAAAGGATGCTTTCCTTCTAACTTTCTTTTTATATTTAAAAAAATAATTACTTTCTTCACCTTTTCCCATATCCCCACTCCCACCCAGGATTCTTCTATTTCTCTGACCTTGACATATGTTTCTCCCTAAGTCCTCCAACTTATTATGAAGTAAAATGGCTTATTTTAATTTCCCTAGGTGTTTTTATCGAATTCTTTCACAGTGTTTTATGGAAAATATCTGATTACTAATTCATAGAACAGAATATTATGAGATTCTCTGTTAAGTGGCTGCCACAGTGGTATTCAGGCTCTGGAGTCTCTGCAGTCTCCGATTCTGACCTGCTGCCCTCTGGCTCAGAAGTAAGGAGGCAAGTGCTCCCACATCTTTCAGTTTACCCTAGTATATCACCTGCTGAACAATTTCTGAAAAGAAAATACTGTCCCTAGACCCCTGGCAAAACTCTTGAAAGATGAGAAAGCAAGGCATTTTAACATAAAAGTTAAGATCTTGCATTTCTGGAATCAGACTGGGTTTGAATCCCATTGCTTCTGTTTAAATGACCTTAGGCAAGTTTCTTAATCTCTCTGTCCCTCTGTTTCACAGTCTGTAAAGTGGGGATAATTAACTACCTCACAGAGTATTTGTGAGGTTTACATGAGTTAATATAAATAAAGTGCTTAGAACAGTGCCTGGATCATGTTAAGTGGCACTCTACAAGTTAACTAATCATATTCCTTATAAATAAGAGGCAGTGACCTGACATGAAATACCATAGCAAGTGAAAGACGCTGTGAGTACCTGTACCTCCTAACCATTTTCTGGCCTGTATACGTAACACTCATAAATATGAAATTACATGAAACCATGGTGCTTAGCATGATTCCCCTCACTCAGCGCACAATGTGGAGACGGCCCTAGTGATCAGATGATTCTCTCAAGGAAGGGGGTGAATCCTCATTAGAAATCTGGTAGTTCGAGGCAAAATGAGTCACCAGTGAATAGATTTGCTGTTCCACTCAGCTTGGCTAAATTTTAGACAGGTTTCTTCCAAAGTATGGGCCCCCCACCTCCCTTTTCTTAGAGCATTTACTTTACAAAATTTGCAATGGTAAATTCATTCTCTGCCCCTTTTGACTTGTAAATCTTTTCCCAGCCTCTTCCTGATTTTACAACCCAGAAATATCTCTCCCAAAGAGCTGGGAGCCATCCTTTTGAAATATAATCATCAAAAATGATAGTGTCCCTATATCCCAGTTTCTGTGGAAGGGCAGGAGCCTAATTTCAATAAAAACCAACCAACAAACAAGATTTTGCTTCAGAGTAAGGGACTATGAAAGAAGTGAACTTGGAGGGAGTGATGGATGTGGCTCAGACTTAAGCAGAAGATCAATTATAGTCATTACTGAGAAGTTACAGTATATGCTCCTCTTAGAGGTTATTTGGGCTTTGAGAAGACTAGACAAAGGTCCAAAGTTACAGGCTTTTGTGAGAAAGTGCAAAAAAGAATTCCTCTTACAATGTCAGTCAACTCAACTCTTCAAGTGATAACTAATTTCCACAAAACTCCAGATGAAGATCAGCCATCTCAATCTCTAAAGTCTCTGGGAGTCTGCTAAGATCTTCCACCTACTCAGAGAGGCTCTCTCTAAGAAGTCAGTCTTTGAGCATAGCTGTCAGCTAGAAAGAAAATTCTGGTTGATGTCTGGGTCTATAGAACCAGGGTGTATTAGTCCATTTCTGTTGCTTATAACAAAATACACGGAACTGGGAATTTTATAAAGAAAATGAAATTTATTGCTCACGGTTTCTGAGATTGGGAAGTCCAAAGTCCATCTGGTGGTGGCAACAGTGACCCAGGGGTCTCAATTGTGAGATCGTGGAAACAGAGAGAGCAGAGAGTAACCCCCTCATTGACTTTTTTAAAAGCCCTAGAACCACACCCTTGACCACCATTATTAATCCATTCACTACTGAACGGTCCTACAATCTAATCATCTCTTCAAGGCTCCACCTTTCAATTACTATAACAGGATTTCCCATCCTCTTAACAGTCACAGTGGGGGTTAAGTTTCTATAAATACAACTTGGGGGACACAATTCAAGCTTCAGTGAGTTTTGGGGGGACATAATTCAATCCACTACACAGGGTTATTCTCACGTCCTCCAAGGAAAAACTAGGCATCTCCAAACCTTAAAAAAATAGAGTGGTAGTGGGTGGTAGTTAAACATTTTAAAAGTATTGGAGTACCAGCATGGATGTGCTGAGTGGGAAAACATGAACTCTGAAAATGAATGTTAGACACATTATAAAGTGTGAATAATTATAACAGTGTGCTGCTGACACGTGAGTAAACACTGACAATAAGGGGGACACAACAGAAAGTAAATAAAAAAATATAATTTGACATCGAATATATAATAAAGGTGACATCTCAAATCAGTGAGGACCCATGCACTATTAATTCATTAAATGATGTAGGGGCAATTGAGTAGTCATTGAGTAAAAATAAAGTTTGATCCATACCTCATTCCCCATATAAGAGTAAGCCTACATACGGAGAAAACATAGAAAAACCAAAGCCATAAGAGTACTAGAAGAAACTATGGAAAGATTGTTATATAATCTGGGAGTGAGGAAGACCTTTCTAATAATAACACAAAACTTGGAAACCATTCATTTACAAACAGCTTGATTAATCAACTACAAAATTAGTTAAACATTTTGCATGGCAAAGATCACCCCAAGTTAAGTTACAAGATAAATGGAGAACTGGGGAAAGATAGTTGCAACTTGTATCACATATAGGGGACTTTATGCCTAATAATAAAGAACTCTTCCAAATCAATAGACAAAGACCAAACGCACCTCCCCAATGGGCCAAGGATATGAACAGGTAATTCAGAAAAAAAAAAAATGCAAATGAAAAGAAGCTCAACTTCATTCATAATATAAGAAATAGCTTAGAGGTACTATTTTTCACCTACCCAATACGTAAAGGTTCAAAAGTTTGATAACATGTTGTTATAGGTCAGGACATAACAGACTTTTCCTTATATTGTGGGTGATGGTGTAAATCATTATAGCTCCCTAAGGAGGGTAATTTGGCAATACTTATCAAAAGTACAAATGCACATGCCCCCCAAACCAGCGATTTAACTTTTGGGAATGTGTCCATTGGATATATACCTGCAGGTGTGAACCTATAAACACATATAAACAAGGCTATTCATTGTAGCATTGTTTATAATAACCACATGTTAGAAACCATCACTATTAATAGGGAGATAGTTAAATAAATTGTGGTAAATTTATACAATTAAACACCAGGAAGTGCTCTATGTTCTGTTATGGAAAGATCTGCATTAATTTAAATTAATGAGTTAAAAAAATGAAGGACAGAATGTAAGAGTATGCTACTATTTGTTAAATAGCTTTAAAAGGAGGAATAAAGAGGGAAAAGAATATATATTCATATTTGCTTGTATCTTGGTTAAATATCCCTGGTAGGATATACCTGACACTGTGTAGTTGCCTATTGGGAGGAGAAATGGGTATCTGAGGTAACAGGTATTACAGGGAGATTTTCTTCACTGAATACTGTATAAACTTTTATACTTCTTTATTTGTGAATCCTGAATCAAATACATTATCTATTAAAAAAAACAAATTAAAATCATCATGAAGAAAATTTCTCAGCATTAAAAAAAAAAGTAAAAAATAATGAGTATTTTTAGTTTTCTTCAGTCTGGAATCTTCAAGTTGAGAATCCATGTAACCAGTGAAGAAATTCAGGATATGAAGGTCTCGCAGGTTTATGGAAACCATTGTTGGCACACAGGCATTATGTGTGCTTTAGGCAAGCCCAGCTTTTCCTATGCCCTGGTTATCATTGTACATATATACCATAAGATGTATATAAGAATACACTGGGTTCGGGAATACATGAACAGGTAAAATATAATTCAAGTATGTATTAGAGATCCCAAACCTCAGCAAACTACAACTCTCTAATATGACATCTCTACTTCGAAATGTTCAATTTAATCATTTTCCAAATCTAGAATATGGCTGATGCTTATTTAAGATACGAATTGTTGTTGATCTCATGTTTTGATCATCCAAATGGAACAGAAGCTCAATATCTTTCTCTGAGAGACTGGTGATATATTTAGCCCTAATAGTGGGTATAAAAACTTTTAACTCCAGAAATCCAAAGCCTAGAGTACTCTCAATGGTTTGAAAAATTCTTTTTATGATAATTGCTCACTAATGCTTACATTTTCTTTGCCTACAAGCAGTTTTCCTCCTTCAAAATGGATATTTGGGGCACACACGTATCAGTACACACATACATACACATATGTGTGTAGGAGGGATTGAAAATAAAATGCTTTTTTTTTAAAGTACATTTGCATTTTTCTTGGAAGAGGCCTCATAGTTTCCATTGGACTTGTAAAGCAGTTAGTGACTCAGAATGGGTTAAATATCACTAAATAATGGACATTATCTCTTCTTTTCCTATTCCTATAACTACCACTTAAATCTAGGTTGTCTACTTCCCTTGGGTCTAGGTGACTGTGACAGTGGCGTAGGGGGCCTGTTCGCCTTCACGCTCACTAAGCTCCAGCCAGCCAGTTGTTAGCACGATCATTTTCAGAGTAATTTACTACCTACTTTACCAAATTTGTCGTGGAGCCTTTGATTGTAGGTTGAACTGCAGTTAACTGCTTCTCAATGATTGTGCTGTATCTGTTTACTTCATGTGAGCCCTTGGTCTTCTTAGCCCATTGTCCCGGAATTACTCTCTGTTCTTGTTTTTATTAGTGATGAAAACTGCCTTATTTACTTTGTTCATAGAGTAAATAAATTTTTCCTTTTATATATAAAAATGAACTAGAAAATATATTTGACTGGTCACTTCTTCAGGAAGAAAAGCCTAATTTTTTTTTAAACCTTCCAGAGGGTGAATTGCCCCCGCATGGATATAAATAAAGCAACTATTATAATAAGTGCTTATAAACTGCATTCAGTTGTCTGGAGAGAAAAACAAAAACAAAAAACGAATACAACAACTCTTAATTTAAAAGGTAAGAAATTTCTAGAAAGGTAACATAGTAGTAACTAATAGAACTTTAACATTTACAAGTGCTTTCACATAAGCTATCTCATTTAATTATAGCAAGTAAGAAATTTATTAGTATTCCCATTTTAAAGAATAAGGACATGAGGGCTCAGAATGATGACGTAAGATTTCCAACCAAGGTCATCCAGCAAGTAAGGGGTGGAACTGTGACTGTAACTTACACTTCTGACACCATATTTCATACTCTTTCACATGTGGTATTTACAGTCACATAAAATTGTAGATAGTGCATGTAATTTTATTAAGTACCCCTCAAATCCCGGCACTAAAGTGGTTGACACACAGAACAGGTTAAATAAGAGGGCCTTTTCTGAAAGGGTTAGAAGAAACAGAATTATTGGTTTTGGTCCAATGCGCGTTTATATCATGGAGAAAGCTAGAAATCCCCAGGAGAAAAGTCTTCACATACGCACTACCTTATCACCGCACACCTGGCTTTATATAAGTTATGGGAAGGATACTCCCCCGAATTCTAATGAAGGTATTGTTCCAAATCTAGTTATATTACTTTTATAAATTGACCCACGGGGAAAATTCCTTCTAGAGTTTCAAGCTAGGAAAGAGTTTCTTTCTCTACGTGCCTTGATCATATTGCCTTTATAGTCACAGTTCTGTAGCCACTTTTGTCTTGGTTGCCAAGAAGCTTAGAGTCAAGCTGTATCATTTTCCTTAGTTTAGGCTTTCTGGAATATTTTTTTCTTTTTTCTCCCTTTAAAATTTTTCTTTTTTAAACTATCTGGTTCATACGTTTTACTATTGTTTTAGTGGGGTTTTATTTTGCTGTAGGTATATCTTTTATTATAAGCCTTCTCAGGTATTTTTGGAGATAGGCAGAGTATAAATATATAGGGTCCCACTCTAAGGAACATAAGCAGACCCCATTGAAAACAATAATAAGAGTATACCAGGTACAAATGGTTTATTTAAATGTTTGAGTAGCTCACACAGAAGAGAATTTTTTTGTAAATAGGCAGGGTAATAAAGTCCTCTTTTCTTTCCTTTATTCTTATAATAAAAGCTTGATGTCACTACCACAACCATTTCATTTGTCAGCAACAGTAAATGATAAAATATTTGGTATGTTATGATTTTGTTAAAAAGAATCCTTAGTATTTCACTTATGTTTTATGATTATGCACATTTAGTGTGATACGAAGAAATAATGGTGGGATTTTCTAAGGAAATTCTTGGTTCATTCAGAACTATATCAAAAGTTGATACAGAAATCAATCTGTATATTGTCCAGGATATATATCTTACACATATAATTATGTAACGTCTACAATTCTGATTATCGTAAGAAAATAATCCACGTCTCACACACATGTACACACAGACAAGAATTTACTCATTTTTCTAAATGATGTCTACAGCCAAGAAAGTCAGTGAGTTAGTCTTTGAGGGGCAACCCAGGTGAAATGCCCTTTGTGATATGATTAATACTAAAAGAGAACTGTCCAAGAAGTTAAAAGTTAAACCAAAAAAAGCTTGAGTACTTTTTAGCACTGTCAAATAAAAACAAATGCAGGCTTAGCTAAGGTGAGACTTAAAAGAAACTATTAAGAACGCTCCTCTCTCAGGATTTTTAAGCATCTCAAAATCAGAAGCAGAGAAAGTCTTTTCTTTTATAGGGAGGTTTAAGCAGGATTAGCAGGAACTTTGGGGATAAATTGAGTGAGAGGGTGGAGCTGAGCAGATGTCATGATCAGGGTGGTATAATAAGAAATGCTTCTTTCTGTGGTCAGTTGATTTGGAACTTGCTTAGCTGATTTAGTACTTGCCCAGATTTGGGAACCACTCAAAATTCAGGAGGCTGAGAGGAGAAAAGATGCCTGACTAAATTTTGGTCAAGCCAAATCAATGAGTGAGAAATAGGCAATCATGAGCATTTGGTCAGTACCTGCAACCTAATGACAAGTATACAGTATCGAAAAGCTATTTTTTTTTTTAATCATAAAACATCCTGTAAAAAGCTTAGTGGAGTCAAGAAGTAGGCAACATATAGTATCAAAAATTCTGCATTTATTCTCATTTACATCACTAACGTGCACATGATTGCAGTTACTCATTTAAGACTACAAATCAGCATAAGGTTGTTAGGAGAGCTGAGACGCTTAGGTGAAAGTCCCTTTTGCATAAAAATGCAAAGAATTTATCTATCTTACAGACATATATCAATTAGATTATGCATTTATTATATTACTGTATTAAAAAAGCATTGTAAAATGATGACTTGGCAACATTCCCAGAAGAACCTTGTTGAAATACACATACTTGAGATTGATTGGTCATTTGTCCTTAAGAAACTGAGAAGTGGAAAGCTTTAAAGGAAGGCATTCTGCCAAAGCCTAGCTCATAAACAAAAGATAAAAGTCAGAATTTTAGAGTTGGAAAGATCTAGCTCTACATTTTATTTTCCAATGAGGAAACCGAGGCTCATTGTGAGGTGTCCTTTCCCAAGCCACACTGCAAGTTGGTGCACAGGAAGGAGGAACAATCAGATCTCAGAGCTCTTTTCCTCTTCAAGGGTGACCTTCACTAGGGCAGTTTTGTTTCATAGGTTATTTGTTTTACTGAGTATAAAAATAAGGTAAGGCTATGATTTGTTGTTAATGAGAAGAACGAGTTGCAGAGAAATGCATGTGGTATGATTTCATGTTCTTAAAATACAAACAACATCTATTTGTCTATCTATCATCTATCTGTATGTGATTGCATAAAATTGGAGAAAAAAGTGGAAGCATATACAGCAGACTAACACTGGACATTTACAGGAAAGGTAAAGCAAAGGAGTATGAAAAAAAAGCAGCAACAGAGAATTTGGCAAAATGGTACATGAAAATGAAGACTACAAAATTCTAGCCATAAAATTATTATTAATACATAAAAACTGAATGTGCACATAGACCGAAAACTAAAAGGTCATTACAATACTCATACATTCAAGGACATGGGGAAAAAACACTTCGATCAGGAATTGACTTATGAATGCTTTTGAAATTTGTGTATCTTAAAAGTCTGAAGTAATATAAAAAAACCAAATCAAATAAATTCCTTTTCTGAAACCATTTGAAACATGCCTATTTTAACTCAAAACTGATAAAAAGACTTACTTACATATTTATTAACAGTATTCACTTAGCAAAACTTTATCAACATTGCTAACTATAAAATTCTGTTTCACATATAAATATTTATACATATATATATCTGTCTCTATACAAATTATTTGTTTACTATTATATTTATTTACTAAATTGGTATATACTTCTTTTTTACTGAATGGAGTAGACAATGAAAATAAAAGTAATGTATACTCTCAGTAAACATTTCAGAAGACTTAATAAAGGAGAGAACAGAAAATAGAAGTCACCAATAATCTTGCCCAGAGATACCCACAGTTAACCTCTTTGCAAATGTCCTTTCAGATCGTTTTACATGAACATGTATCAAATATGGGATTATATTTTACTTTATTGTCTACTTTTTTCACTGAGTAACAATTATGGCTATATTTCCATGGAAATAAATATAGAGACAATGTCATTTTTAATTAGATGTTTAACATTTCATTATCAGGTATTACTGTAATTCATTAAAATTTTTTTTTATTAATGATCATTTGGTTAGATTCTATTTTTAAACGATCATAAACAATTCTGAAATGAACATGTTATATGTGTTTTTTGCTCTTGTCCAGTTCCTTCCTTAGATACATTCCTATATAAGTGATATTGCTGAGTATCATTTTTATTTCAATTTATAACATACTGAATTTTCTCACTCCCTAGAAGTTTATGCTTGAGAATCAAAAATATTAGTAGATGAAAAGCCCTTTGTTATCAAGACAGAGTATCATAAATACAACTAACGTCAGCTATCAAGTTTTTCTCATGGTTTAGCGACCCCTGTTTATCACTTAGTTCTTTGTTATATTTTGGGGAAACGGATTTGTTTCTAAAAGCAATCGTTATGATGAACCATGACATATGGAAAGTCTATCTATCTTTCAAATTATTCCTAATTACATTTGCCTCCTCCTCTCTTGCAAGTATGAAGTCACCAACGGTGGGCTTTGTAAAATGTACTAACATTGATATGGAAACAATCCAATTAGTATTTTTTAAGTGTCTACAAAGAATACATTTTGCAATTGTTTTCCAGCTTTACTGTGAATGTGCAAGAGGTATATTCTATCAAATAAGTATTAATCCTATCCTCAATATGCTTATTAAAAATAATGGACCATTATCCATCCTTTGGAAATTTTTTTCCTAACAGACCATGGACAGAAGGGAAAAGAGAAGTCAGAGAAGGGAGATGCCATTTATTAAGATCTAAGGAATGTAGCTAACTACTTTCTAATTCATTAGAGCTTCCCAATAATATTGGAGGAAGTCTACTTACTTCTGATAGCTGTTTCCATATGGAGAAATGAGGTTTAGACTGTTGAAATGACTTGCCCAAGGTGACATTGATAGAAATTGTTAAGAGTGGGTATTCAAACCGTGATGACATATTTTTGACTCAACAAAATAAGTTTTTAACAATTTGAGCTTTCCAGCAATAGAATATATTGTCTCTGGAAGTAGTGTGCGTATTATCATCATGGGAAATATACGAGCAGATGTTAATTAATGTTGGTTCCTCACATATCAGAGATGTTATGGAAAATATTACAGTATTACTAGATGATTGTACTTGCTCATCTCTCTAGGCTTCTTCTAGAGGGTTAGATATTTTGTTGAACTGAAAACAACGCACCATCTTTAAACTATTGATACATCATACGCAAATATAATACTCAGAATAATACTCAGCTATTTCATACTTAAGGGAAACCTAATTTCACACATAAACATTACTTCTAATTTCAAAACTAGAGAATCTCAGCCATATTCTATGACCAAAATCTATACTGTGCAAGTTATTTTAGTTTTTAAACATTATCTGGAATACATGGCGCTAAATAAATTTTTGTGTCTATTGTGCTAAGAACACAATTGTTTGGCTAATTAAATAGGATCTCTTGATAAAGCTCGTTCACTCATGCCAGCCTAACAATTACTATAATTCATATTTTTACATAGCTATCCTATTATTAAAGAATTTCTTAGGTTTCGTCTATCTGAAAATATAAAAAGTTACATACGATAATAATAAAAATAAATCCTCTTTTGATTTAAATAAAATAGTGTACTAATGTATTCTACTACCTATCTTCCCTAGTTAGTTCTATTAAAAATGGTACTGTAAAAAGAAATAAAAATCAAAAATATGCTTGTTGCGAAACATTTCACAGAGAGGCTTTTGTGTGCAGTTTAACAGTTCATGGAAAAAGGAGTATCACTGGAGGCAAGGAAAATTCTTACTCTAAAATTCTCTCTTCCTCAGGTCATCGTTAGAGTTTGTGCTTTCACTTTTGGGAGGCAGAATATATTCAAGGCTGTGACTCATTTACATATACGACCATGTACTGTACTTTGGGAGGGCTTTGGGCTTTTCAGCTAAAGCCTTCCATACCTATGGTTAAGCTTTGCTAAGAGCAAATGGTTGGTTCTACACTTAAACACTCCCATATGGCTCCCCTTAGTGCATATCAGTATGATTTGACCTAAGAGAAAGAAGCAATGAGCTAGCTTCTGTTCTATGTAGGCAGCATATTTTATTGGAAGGAGTGTGGACTTCAAGAATAAAAAAATCTGGGTTTGAAGCAGTTAATTTCAACAAGTTTCTTAATTTTCAGAGCCTTTCTTCATCTATAAAATGGACATAATAATATTTCAATGAGTTGTTTTAAGAATTAAATGCAAAAGCGTTGACAGTGGCAAACTGGACAGCATCTAATACACAGTAAGAATGGAATACATTCAGCTTCCTTCTTTTTCATTTCTCTAACAGGGTGATTGTATATACATTTTTTAAAAATGTTCTAGAGTTTGAGGGATGACATTTCTACATCAGCAGGACAGCTCGCAGCTGCATCAGTGACAAAGTACCTCCTGATGCAGATCCAGAGCTATGTGAGCAAACTTCAGGGGCCAGGAAGTGACCAAGTCATCAGGCAGCTGCGGTTTCTGGGACTGTGGAGACGCTGCCCTCCTCTGCTCAGAAAGAGACCCTCTTAAGGGAAAAGGCCATGTGATTCCCTGTTCCTGCAGACGCAGGCAGAAGGTGAAGCTTAGTTCAGGAGGAGAGAGAACATTTGCTCTATCTTAGTGAGTTCCTGAATTCCTAGAAACTCTCGAATGGGGGTCTGTGCAGCTGTGAGGGACTCTGAACTGTAACCTGGTCCTCGGACTCTTAGAGGAAGGGTTACAACAGTTAGAAAGTGGGGTTGTGGGGTTAACGTTAGCTACTGCTTTCAGAGCTATGTATTTTCCAGCAAGTGACCTAAGAATTACACGTTATCAATACAACGTAGACAATGTACTTTATGATAAAATTCTTTATAAATTCATTTTAAACCTTTCACTTATAGTTAAACTTTAGATGGAATTCATAAATCGACAAAAGTAGGTTTTTAAAAGATAAGACTTTGAAATAGTTTTCTTTGAATACAATTTAACCTAAAGCATAAGAAAAAATCCCAGCCTTGAAAAATACGTTTTAACTCAATACTATTTTTTACACTAATATCCTGGAGGTCAATCTAAAACAGTCCATATACCTGTAGTCTGTTTAGTTTAACAGGAGATTATTCAAACTAGTCTAGAAATAGGAGGGTGTTTATAAGATTATCTGCCACCCTTGTATTGTAACATCTGGGCGCTTGATTACTTTGCATAGTTGCTGTTCTGTAATGATGAGCACATCCTGTGGAGCCAATTATTGCCTCCACTTTACTTAAGTGGTCCTCAATCCCATCAAGAAGATTAGCAACCTGATTCTTAGAAAGTGTTGAGAATTCGATGTAGTTCCAGCAAACACGGTAAATTTCCTAACTTGAAAGTACCTCGTGATACAATAATAATGGTTAAGAAATAAAACTTCAAGAAAGACTCCACATGAAAACGATTTAGCATTTGAGTAGTTATACCTTAACTACAAGTTTCACTGATCAAAGAGATAAGCAAGATTTCCCAAGTACCTTCCTGTGTGGTATACATTCTAATTAGAAAAATAAGTCATGCATACTTGGATAACGAGGCAAGAGAATTTATTTTATTGATCACCTCCTATGTTCTAGGCTATAGTAATATGGTATATAATTTAATCTTGCATCAATGTTAAGAGGTGGCTATTAAACATCTGAATTTACAGGTGAGGAAATTGACATAAGAGAGGTCACAAATTGCAAAATTGGGATTCAAAGCCAGATCCACCTAACTTAAAAGCCCATTCTCTGAAAGAATTCTATAAAAGCAAACCTGGGAATGCATGATGATGTAGAATATGCTATCCTATCACATATCCAGCATCACCGAAGAATAAGGTATTCTATATAATACAATGTATTCAATATCACTGAATCTTACGGCCAACACTGATTTGTCTGGCATTTGAATCTGATTTCAAGTGGGAAACCAGAAGTGTTGTTTGTGACAATTATGCATTAATACTTATATGCTTTGAGTGAGAACCTAAGGGACTGACCTAAAATAAATTCAGTAAATTTTATTTAAATCTTAAATAAAAGATTTACTTAAGTCTTTAAAAAAGACTGGACAGTGAGGTTGCTGAAAAAAAGAAAAAAAAAAAAAAGAGGAAACTGATTTCTATGAGTAGAACTAGTTAGATGATTCATAGAGACTGCTCAAACTTTGAGCTGGTTCATACTTAGAGGAGTGAAGATAAGACACTTCCAAATCTCCTCCTGGTCCAATAAATATTTTGTTTATAAAATACCTGACATTGGAAATACGTAGGGAAGGAGAGGGCAAACAAAAACAATGAAACAAGACGGGTAAACTGTGGGAAATGTAATACTGATCCTTGATCCTTCACGTACGTATCTCCGTTGCTTATGATTTTATTCTCCCAATAATCTCCTGAGATTTTAAGCAAAAAACATTATAAATGTTCATGATACTACATAACTCAGTTAAAGCCAGGCATAGCATGTGACTCAACGGCCTTCCAAAGCAAAATTCTGGAGACTGACAACACATCTGATGTTAAGTAGTATTTCCTCTTGCTCATTCTAAATTTCCTCCCATTAATTTCATTGCACATCTATTCCACATTGTCAAGCAAAAAGATTTTTAGATTTCACCAAAATAATTTAGATCATTTAAGTTAATACATATTAGATTTTTCTCTTTTCTTTGCCAGAATACCAAGGAGTTTTATGCTCTCTTTTAGTAACTGCTCTTCTCTGGTACCAGCTGACTGGTGGGTTTTTTACAACCTGTATTACACCTGACACACCACAATATTCCAGGGAATACAGCAAATTTAACATTATGACTATGAGAATAGCTGATATCATAAGGCTCTCAAAGAAAGGGCTTACCTGCCCAGCTATGACCACTAAGCTGCCACCAGAAACACCCTGGGCTCCTGACCTGGGGTGGTGGGGGGCTGAGGGCTTTTGCCACACCCCCCAACATTGCATCCAGCCCAGCGATGACCGAGCCACTGCTGGAAGCCCCCTGGTCTCCCCTGCCAGAATGAGGGGGTTGCCATGGGCCTCAACCATGCCCCTCTCCTTCCTCCCACTCCCCCCTGCAACCCTCCCCCCTTCCCTTCTCCCTCTCCCCCACAACTACTCCACAACAATATCTTAGAATGAGGCATGGAGCCAAGGGAAGGCAAACCCAGCCTCAACTATGCAAGCTGCCACCACTGCCCCAGGGTCCCACCAGGGTCCTGAGGCACGGATCTGGGGGAAAACAAACCCAGCTGCAACCAGGTAAAGAGCACACCAAAAACACCATTCCCACGCAGGTAGCACACCACAGCCACCGCAATTGCCATGGCTGCTGCAAAAGAAGCTAGTCTCTACAGCAGCAGTCACAGCTACCACGTAGATGGCACACCAGACTCTCAACTTCATTGACACAAGGAGAGGCACCAGCGGAGACCAAAAAAAAAAAAAAAGAAGAAGAAGAGGTCCTCTCTCTTTCTCTCCACAAAGCACACTCCAGAAGCATCTGCTTCACAATAATAGGGGAGGACTTGATTTCACCTGTCTCAGCACTGGACAGATCATCTAGGCAACAAAACAACAGAGGAACAGTTGATCTATCAGAGAGAGAGAACAAATCTATGGCTATTACAGGGGGAAGAAGGAAGGGGAAGGGAAGAGATTGGATAAGAGGCATAAAGAATAAGTATAATTTGTAATAATGAATATGCTAATAAGAAAGAAAGAAAGAAAGAAAGAAAGAAAGGGCTTATGTGTATTTGTCTGTATTTCTAGGCCCAAGAATCTTCATGTTTCACAAGTGGTGAAAGTGATTCTGAGGCAGGTGGTCTACAGACCAGGTTTTGAGAAAAACTCCCTAATGTCAGCAGTTGTGATGATGCAGGTAGTTCATTCAGTTTCTCTTCAATAGAAAATTGCAAGGATGGTGAGATTTAGGGGTCTTTCATAATTTTTCAGATATGCAAATGCGAATGTCAAAACAAATCACCAGGTTTTTTTGTTCGGGGGCCGTGTGTGTGTTTGCCATGAAATCCATATACTTTTCAACTGCTCCTGTTTTATACTAAAATGGTCATTATACTGTAGGCTCATCTGTGAGAGCTCCAGACACATCTGGTCTCCATCCTGAAAGTAATTCAAATGTCCTTGTATCTGGTACAAATCTCCAACAAGAAGAAATGAGTAGACTTGGATCTGATATGGGAAGTGTCTCCTCAGGTTAGAATAAGATGGAAAGAACATGGTACAGCAAGGAGGAAAAAGGGAGTGGAGATGGGAGCCTGGGAATGAGTACCCCCGTTCTACCAGCTCAGTTGACCTGCTCATTGCCATCTTCCTGGACACGTGAGCAGGTTCTTATGTCATGCTCTAGTTTCTAGTTTCACCTCCATTACTGCTGAGTGACACTCAGCCTTGCTTGCAGAGCTCCAGCATTGCCAGGGCTCTCAGTGCTTGGGCAACAGTCTGGAAATGCTGATTGTTAAAGAGCATCTCAGTCACCCAATTCTATCTCTGAAAAGACTGTTGTCTTCTAGGATTATGCTTGTTCCCTGACAAAGTATGTAATTTTGCAACCCCTCTGGGAATCAGGAGAGCTGAGAGAGCTCAAATCTTGCCCGTAAAGGTTGGATGCTTTCTTTATTTAAATTTTGATATTTTATAAAAACGAATGAAATACTGCCATTTGCAACAACATGGATGGACCTTGAGAGAATTATATTAAGTGAAACAAGTCAGGCACAGAAAGAGAAATACCACATGTTCTCACTTATTGGAGGGAGCTAAAAATTAATATATAAATTCACACACACACACATACACACACACACACACAAACCGGGGGGGGGGGGGAAGAAGATATAACAACCACAATTATTTGAAGTTGATACAACAAGCAAACAGAAAGGACATTGTTGGGGGGGAGGGGGGAGGGAGAAGGGAGGGAGGTTTTGGTGATGGGGAGCATTAATCAGCTACAATGTATATCGACAAAATAAAATTTAAAAAAAAAAAAAAAAAAAAAAAATAAATTTTGATATTTTTCTCATGATGGATATTTTTGACATTAACTTTGATTTTTAAAAATATTTCATTAAAATATTATGTATCTTGACGACTGTGCTTTTTGGCACCCATTACATTTTGCTCCCTAGGTAAGTTTCTCACTCACCTCACCCTAGTCCAGGCCTTGGTGACCAATGAAAGGGCCACAAAATCCTATATCTATTTACTCTGTGATACATTTAGACTTCTTCTTCACAAAACTTAATCGTATTATCTCTAACAAAACATCAACTATCAGTTCTGACTTAAACATGAGCTCTCCTGAGAGCTTAGAAATCACCTGTTTTAACTCCAAACTTCATAGATGTATCCAATGTACAGTTACACAATTACTTGTTGGGAGGTTAGAAATGGAACCTGAGTCTTTTGACTCATTCAGGCATAATAATTTCTTTAGTATGAATATTAGTGTTACTTTCAGGTTTATCTATCTGATATCTGACATCAGTCTTAAATAAAAAAAGTCTTCAAAGAAGGTTTTAAATGGCCTTCTACTCTGATCTTTAATTGTAGGGAAGAAAGCAATATTTAGTAAGGGTGATATTAAATAGTGATTGCAAAACCAACCATTTGTGAGATGCTCTGCTAGGTACAGTAGGATACACGAAGAAGAGTAACACAGTTAGTTTTTTCCAAACTAGAGCTTACAACTCGGGAGAAGTTGTTAATCACTTCGGCCAGGATGAAGGGGACATTTCACTGAGTGAGAAATAGTAGTGTATTAAATCATCAGATTCTAGAACATTTTGAAGTGCTTCATACTGTGCTCTACATGGAGTTGAAACTTCATTAATATCAACTGGCATAAGGGGCTGGCTGGTTAACTCAATTGGTTAGAATATGGTGCTGATAACACCAAGGTCCAGAGTTAGATTCCTGTACCAGCCAGCTGCCAAAAAAAAAAATATATATATATTATATATATATATATATGTATATGTATATACACATATAGATAGATAGATGCACAGGTATATAGATAAAGATATATAGATATATCTGTGCATCTATTTTTAAATTAGTATATTTATAATTGATGTTGTTTCCAGGTCATGGTTATTAGATATCAGAGTGGAAGAAAGTAATTTGTAGCTACTGTTACTGTTATTATGATAAAACATGAAATTATCTAAAGATTCCTATCATCTTTTGGCTATTTTCTCAAGCAAATTTTTTCATTATAATGTAGGGAAAAGTTTCCTTACTTGCAGTCTCACCATTCATCTCTTCAAGTTCACTGTTGATTCCAACATCTAGGGAACTCATTATTTTGTCAATCTGTGAGAAACAAAAACCATATAAATGGACCATTACATTCACTTTTAACATTGCATTTTAGAGTAATTTTCAAATGCTAGGAGCATATATTCTTGGTGTTATTACCATGGCAATACCACAATTAAGAGACTGAAAGAGAAAGGATTTAAAAGGAAGCAGACATCTTTTGAATGATGTTTTTAAATATACATTATGTTCTCCTTTCTTAAACTTTCAAAATTAGCTTAGCTTTTTCTCTGTATTTCTTAAAATAAACTTTGTTGTTAGATGGGTCAGTAAGTTAGAAACTGTGTATTCTTTAAATTCAGAAGGGAAGGGGCTCTGTGGCATCCTTTCTCTTCTGCTTGAAAGCATGCATCATCTGACTGGTGAAGGGGTGGATTTCAGTTTGCAGGCACGGCCATTGGAACCAAGTTCTATGTACGTGATTTGAGCAGCCACAAGCTGATTAGTGGCATCCAATCATGTGAATCTAGGCACAGAAACAACTTAATGCTAAGAGATGAGTTAAATATTAATTTATCTTGCCTCCAAAAAATGATTCAGAAAAGCATTTCAGATGTTATTCAGAGAGTTAATACATATAAGAAATGAATATACTAGAAAAACTAACCATCTATGAGTATGGAATTTACAGAATTGATAGATTAAATGACAGCCTTTTATGGCTTAATCCTCCTTCTCCTCACTTTAACAAACTACGTGAGATGGCAAGTTTCAGAAAGGACAATGAGCATTACTTGAATGTTCCATTTTGTTCACCTTGAAACAGAGGAGATATTAACTGATTTTCCCAAACAGCTCAATTCAGAATATCAATATCACACGTACTGATGTTCGATTTTGTATCCCACAAATATACATAATCAATCAATAAAAAAAACAACATCAATATCAGGACCATATCTATTTCTACTTCTCACAATTCTATAGTGACATATTGTGCTTCAAAACCTAAACCAACTGGTACAGTCTTTTGAGAGACAAAATGTGACATGTTAGAATGAAATAGCAAGAGACATTATGGTCCATTCTTTGAAGAAATTCAAGAAAAAAATTCAAAAAACTTTATGATTAGTACTCCTTAGGGAAAAAGGATATTTCATAACTTTCCAAGGGCACTTACTTTCTGAATAATTCTATAAAATTAAAGATTTTGCCTGTAAGTAGAACTTAAACTGGTGATACTTGACCCCCAAACATTTTTTTCCTTAATGTTTCTCTGTTAGTTGTAAAAAGGAAAATATTAAGTGTTTATTGTATGGTGCTTAGAGAAGAGCCAGGAGCACTCTGTTTACCATTAAGGTTAATATTATAAGGAGCTTTTTTGAAAATATAAGATAAGAATGGAGGCAAGCTAACAAAGAGTTTAGCAAGTAGCAAAATGACACAGAGCAAAATACCAAGCTTTTTCTCAATTTTTCAGCTGCAGTGCTTGGTAGGTCATGATGTGAACATTTTCTTGTTCACCTCATAGCTAGTTATTACTTCTGCTTGATATCAATTTCTATGGAGACAATAGATGTCCTCACACGTGTGGAACTGTGCTTGTCTTTACACTTGCTGTGAAATTACCATGTATTACCCATAGAATCTTTCCCTTCCAGTTGGAGCTGTATATATTTGTTAATTTTTTTTTTTTTTTTTGCTTCTGAAAGACTTGAAAAGCTGCAAATCCTTCCCCCAGTCCTCCCTCAACTCCAAAGCCTTTTATAAAGAACAATGAAAAAGACAAGGCTTACTTCTTCCCATTCAGAC
Source organism: Cynocephalus volans (assembly GCF_027409185.1). Taxonomy (NCBI): domain Eukaryota; kingdom Metazoa; phylum Chordata; class Mammalia; order Dermoptera; family Cynocephalidae; genus Cynocephalus; species Cynocephalus volans. The sequence goes on along the minus strand of NC_084471.1, from coordinate 24,498,411 downwards.
GTGAAGGACGGCGTCCTCTCGGAATTCCCTTTGGAACTGTGTTCAGCAGTTGCAGGCTCACTCCAGTTCACCCTCTGTGTTTTCTCATTTGATGGGTAGGCAATGAGATCAGAATCCGACTTAGAGACACTTTTTGATAAGTGCATGTCAATCAGGGCTTTAGGCAGTGACCTTATTCTCCCCAGAGTACAGGCTCTCTCCACGAACCCCCCCGTGTTCACAACCCACTGGTCTCCATTCCGCGACCCACTCCTGGCTGTTCTTGTGCCAACAATGGTATGGTTTTCGAGTTGGTTGCTTCTTTTGTGAAAAATCGTTCTACTGACCACTTTGGGTTTAACTTTCTTTACTACAGGTTCCGAGTTACTCTCTACTGGAGGCTGCTTGAAAGGCAAAGGGCTGTTTGCCGAACTGACTTCCACTTGTCCTTCACATTGGTCTCTTTTCCCATAGAGATGCAATGGATTCTCGGGGGACTCGTAGGCTGGAGAGGACCCGTGAAGAAGGCCTGCAAATTGCCCAGGATCATATTCTTTGGGGGGATCATTGTCCTCCTGTTGAGAAAGGTCATCTGCAAAAGGGAGGAAGAATGTCAGGATGGTTGTTTACAAAGGACTCTGAAAGCCACGATACAATAGCAGTGCCCTTACGAATCTGTGCCATATCCAGACATTTGATTTATTACTACATAGCAATACCCTCACTTTATGAAATACCCACGACCCTACAGTGCCATGTATAAAATGCGTGTGTGTGGATCACATCTTCATGCTATACCTTAGAGTTTATTTCAAAGGTACAAACTGGGTGTTCATGGAATGTCTGCACACCCTTCTCCCTTGTCCTTAGGGTCTATGTTTTATATTGAATAAACGAAATTGGGTTTTCTCAAAGTGGAACGCCCACACCCAAACTCTCACAGTAAGTGGCTCATCATGCAGTAGGACATCAGGCAGGTCCATCAAGATCACATAAAATGACATCCCCCTGCCCTACTCGCAGCAAATACATTCAATAACAAAATCTTGAAGTATAATTAGAAGTAATTTAAAGTTAATAATCCTATAGTATTACTTTAAGTATAAAACTAATCATATAATGTTATATGATTTAGGCAAAAAGGATGTTCTGGCTTAACACAGGCAAATAATGCAATCCATAATATCACTAAAAAGTGAGACTCTTTTACCGAAAACTGACGTTAAGCTACTAATACAAAGCTATCTTTTTTCTTTCTTCTCCAAAATAGCATTAGTTATTTTCTAATTTCCTTAGATCTTTGGAAACGTAATGCAGAAAAGAAACTAAGGATGAATGATAATTTTTATTGCCTTAGAATTTTTCTAAGATGACATGTAATTCTTTCCTGAAATTTAAAATACACCATGCGTTTTTTAAATGACTTAATTTGTCTTTTAAAGACACACTGTGTAAAAACCTGCCTAAAGAATTTAGTAGAGGATGTCAGTTTATTTTTTTCAGTGGTCATTTTAACTCATATAGATAGCTAAATATTTGCTAAGATCAAAAGTTAAACTACCTGATAAACCCATAACTCACTCTTGAGAAGAAGCCAAGTATAGCCAGTGTGGTACATTATCACAATACACCCAAAGTTGATTTGATGACTCATGCTTTAAAGAAGTTGGTTATTATTATAAACCCCCAAACACCAAAGTTTTTATAAATTAACAAGTAACACTTAATGGACATGGGCTGTTTACTCAGCACTGAATTAGAAGTTACAGTTGTATCATTCCATTTGATCCTCATAACAATGTTATAAACTTATTATTAATAATAATCATGATTTTCTGATGGAAAGAGGTATGGCTAAGATTTTGAGTTCTCGTATTTCTAAGAAACTGGCCACCACAGTAAGTCCTAACAGACATCTGCCTAGAGATTGCTACAGGCAAATCTACTCTTCATATTGAGGATTGGACCCAGGTCTCTACGCTGTTTGTCCTCCCTATTTTATTTTTGTTTCTCTTATTCCTTATCAAGTAGCATAAGACTTACTAATTTTATATCAGCATTTAAATACTGTTATTTACATCATACTCTTTGTATTTAAGTCTTGGGATATCAGGAGAAGAGTAAACATCACCTAAGGACTTCACCTCCTCTACTGGGCAGGGGATTAATGTGTTTTCAGTTGTTTGCATCAAATTAGGCAGAACTATTATTTTGTTATTGATTCATTTGGAGATTAAGTATGGTTTAAGGAGATAAATAAGGGCACCTAGTTGACAAGGGGTGAGCCTGTGATGGTTAATTTTAGGTGTCAACTTGGCTAGGTTAAGGACTACCTAGGAACCTGGTAAAGCATTATTTTGGGGTGTGTCTGTGAGGGTGTTTCCAGAGAAGATCAGCATATGAGTCTTAGTGGACTGGTTGGGAAAGATCTGCTCTCATTATGGGCAGGCACCATCCAAACCACTAGGGGCCCAGAGAGAACAAAAACAGAGGAAAAGACAAATCTTTCTCCCTGTCCACTAGGGCTGCACTGTGCTCTTCTCTCCTGCCCATGGACATCAGAACTGGAGACTCTTCAGCCTTTGGGTTCCAGGACTTACACCAGCAGCACCTCAAGCCCTCAGGCCTTTGGCCTCAGACTGAGAATCACACCATCAGCTTCCCTGGTTCTAAGGCTGCTGGACTTGGACTGAGCTATGCTACTGGCATCCAATTTGCAGATGGCCTATCATGGGACTTAGCCTTCATAACCAAGTGAGCCAATTCCCCTAATAAATCTCCTCTCATATATTTATATACATATTCTATTGGTTCTGTCTCTGTAGAGAATCCTGACTAATACAGTGCTCTGTCCTTGGGAGTGGTGAAAGCCAGGTTTGTTCCTAGCTTTACATATCCCCAGACCTTATCCTGGTTCCTGCTTGGCTTTTCCAAAGAGATGTCTCCCTGCTCAGAGCTATCATGTCAGCATCCTGAGATGGAAGAAAGAAAAGTGACAGGAAGGGAAATCCAAGAGACAGTATTTCACAATCCACACCCCTCTGTACTATTATAATCACTTTAGTCTTCCCACAACAAACTCCATCCCTTTCTAAAGTAGCCACATTGTGTCCTGGATAACTCCACTGTCTTCCGCTCATAACAGAGACCATTCTTGGGGTAGAATAGTGGGGTTGTTACCGGGACAAGGCAGCTTTGAACCCTCTCTAAAGACTAGAGTTTAGGGCCTATTATGTCCATTTCTTAGAAGTCAAAACTCACACTTAGACAACTTAAGTTGCTGAAGTTTCCCCACCTAGTAAGTGGTGAAGCTGAGATTCAAACTAAGGTCTATCAGATCCTAACATCCATTGACCTGGGAAATACATTACTATTAAGTTAAAAGAACAATCTGGAGTTGTTTACTCAGAGGACAAGCAAGTGGGCTCTTTGTGGAGAGAGACATGTTTCGGCTGTTGATGACTGTTTCTGGAATTTGTGAAAAGTGAACTAAGAGCATTAGAGTTTTCATTCGTTTGTTTTGGTTTTCTTCTTGTAGATAAACTAACATCAACAGGAAATAAGGCCTGGTATTCTATTCCAATTTATTTTCTCTTTTTTCTTCCTAGGCTACTTGGATCCCCATAGTGCTTTACAACTTAAGCAGGTTGGTATAGGATGACAGTAATGGTGAGTAATGCAGTAGGAAGGTGGAATTTTAAAGTAAGGAAGTTTAGAATGTCATTCTGAAAGTTGCTGAAGAAGGCTGACAGGTTTGAAAGGAAAATTGAAAAGAGTCAGCCTATTATGGGAAAAAGATTTTGTAAATCTCAGTCAAAAGGGTTTCTGACCATGTTCATTGCCTAAAATCAGGAGAGTTTTAGGGTGTAATACTATTTAAAGTTTTTTTGTGAATATTATTAGGTGACCATCCCCTCAGTGGTTTGACCAAAATGACTATAATCACAAGCCCCAAATCCTTTATATTGTCTAAGTCTTCTAGTCACAAGAAGTCACTTCTCTAGGTAAAAGAGAATTTAGTTATTAGCTCATAAACTTAGTTTTTTGGGAATAATTCTTAGTATCATGATAGTTGGCAACATTTTTGCCAAGAATGGTGAAAAGACAAATATTACTTGCTTATTTCAGTGGCCAAATTCTAAAGGTTGACTCAGATCAAAGAAAATGAGAAGCTACTGTGACGCCTCTGAAAAGCTTGTGTGGTGGATTGATGTAGTGTCCCCAATCTGCTCATGGCTCCCTGTAGCCACACCCCTCCCTGCAGCCAGAATCCTCCCACGCTGATTCTCAGTGTGGCTGTGTGCCTTGAGATGGTCAATGAGGTGGCAGCAAACATGATATTAGCAGAGATCTGAAAAGCACTTGTGCATTAGACTTGTTCTTTTGTTGCTCTTGGAACATTGCCACCATGGGAACAAGCCAGGCTGGCCTGCTGGATGATAAAATGACACATTATCCAGCTGTTTTCAAATGTAGGTTTTATTTTTCAGGTATGGTGAAGACAATAAATCAGGAGACAATTACCATTGAAAAGATGGACTGTTACAATCATAGATCCAAGAAGAGGAGCCACACCACGGCCACAAGGGGCCACACAGGAAAGCACCAGGGTCGGTCAGGAGGTAGAGGTGGTGAGGGGAGATTTTGGGCAAGAGGCTTTATTGTGGTTTCTGTGGGAAGGAAGAAGCAAAGCGGGGATAAGCAGTTTAAGATTGGCTTATTTGGATAATTTCAAAGGTCTTGGAGCATACTGGCTGTCCCTAGCTATCTGGTACCTGGCTCTGGGGTGATTAGGGCAAGTAAATAGTGTGGCCTAGAGGATGAGAGCTCAGTAAAGAAGGTGTCTGTCAGAATGGGCTCTTGATTGGTTGGTTTGCATATGAAAAGTGTGTTCACAGGTGAGTTGTTTGCTGTCTCTAGGAATTAGCTAGCCCTGGGAGGGTCAGCCGCCCCAGGGTCAACAAGGCCCAAAGATGTCAAAGCATAAAAACAAACAAACAAAACAGCAAATAAAAAGACAAGGTTAATACACTGTCAACCCCTGGCAATCCCAGACAATAGCCAACCAACTTCCACACATGTGAGTGAGGCCATCCAGGACCAGCTAACCCCAGGCCAATCTGCCAACTGACCACAGATGCAAGCACAGCCCAGATGAGATAAGTCTGTCCCAAACCAGAAGAAAACACCCACCAGATTCATAGCTCCCAAGTTTTTTTTTCTTTTTGTAAATAAAGTTTTATTGGAACACAGTCACACCCATTTGTTTACGTATCATCTAGGGCTACTTTCTTCTTCAACAGCAGAGTTGAGTAGTTGCAACAGAGACCATACAGCCAACAAAGCCTAAAATATTTACTAATTGGCCCTTTATAGAAAAAGTTCACTGGTCCCGGAATTGTTAAGACTGATTTTCTGGGAAAATGTTAACTCAGGTCAAGGTGAGTTTTAGAAAAGAGTCAGTTTCCAAGTTGGGGGCTGCTTCTCTCATGAGTTAAATTAATGGCTATTATTATAAGCTTTTAAGTTTGGGATGGTTTGATATGTGACAACAGAAAGCTGATTCACCCTATATCCCAAGTTTTAAGAATTAATAGGCTCTTCAAAATAAATTCTGGCAATGTTTATGTTTCCACATCTGGGAATACCTAATTGTGTTGTGAAAACTGAATAAAAAAGAAGCATCTAAGTCCATTTGGGCTGAAATAACAAAATGCCATAAACTGGGAAGCTCACAAACAAATTTATTTCTCATAGTTCTAGAGGCTGAGAAGTCCAGGATAAAGGCACCAGCAGATTCTGTGTCTAGTGAGGGCCCACTTTTTGGTTCATAGATGGTGCCTTCTCGCTGTGTCTGCATGATAGAAGAGGGGAACGAGCTCTCAGGGTCTCTTTTATAATGACACTAATTCCATTCATGAGGGCAATCACAGCCTGAAGTCTTGGCGTTAGAATTTCAACATATGAATTTTGGGGGGAACGAAAATATTTGGACCATAAGAAGACATAAACCAGTGAGAATAATTCCTGTTTTATAGAACACATTGAATATATGTTTCTTTTATTGTAACAATTTTTAATCCTGAGGATTTCATTTTTACAAGGAAATGTGGTATTAACTGTTTAAAATACTCAACAAAGATTGTTATTTTGACATGATAATCATATGGTATTTACTCCTTTGGTTGTGCTTGTATATTTTTAAAAAGTACACTTTGGAAAGAATTTTTGTGTTTTCCTACTATTTCTTTAGATGAAACTGAGGCACAATATATAGATTAAACTGTTTTCATGACTTGTCTCATTTAATTTCACACTTCTCTTTTGATAAGTGGATATGTCATGCCAAGGCACAGAACTAAATATGTGTGAATTCCAATCTGATAGTTATTCAAAGCATCATTAGCATTTCAAAGAAATGTCAGAGTAAATATCCAGTAGTAAGCAGTTCAGTCTCTTTTCATCCATCTTTGCCCCTGATCTTTATCACCTATGTAGATATCTGAATAGTAATAAACCCAAAATTCCATAATAGATGGAAAACAAGTGATTTCTTCTTCTACTATACATCGTTATTTTTGTCTATTGGGTCATTGCATTCCCTTTAGAAAATCAAAAATTTTTCCATTTTCAGGGATTCTAGTACTGATGTTGATATTAGTATAAATTGTGAATTCATTTTACAAATATGTATAAAACACTTCCTGGGCATCAAGTGTGTATTAGTGCCAAAGACAATGTCCTGCCTTCATAGGGCTTACATTCCAGTGAAAGAGACAACTATAGGCAAATTTTTTAAAAATTGCATTATTTATGATGATGGTAAGTTCTATGAAGAAAATAAAGCAAAGTAATGTGATAGGAATGAAAGGAAGATGCTGTAAGGTGATTAGGGAATGCTGTCTGAGGAGCTAACATCGAACACACATGAGAATGACCGTGAAGAAGTTAATCATTCAAAGTTTTGGGGGGGAAGATTATTGCAGGTGGAAGGAAGAAGATATGAAAAGCCCCTAAGGCTATTATGTACAATAAGAAGCCCAGTGTGGTTGCAACAGAATAGTGGGGGATGGGTACAATAGTTGGAGATCATATCAGAGACAAAGGTAGTGAGGACGTGATTTGACTTATACCCTTAGAAGATCACTGCAAGAACATAATAGTGCTGTTTTTAAAAATTAGTCTCCTCAAGTCCCCTCATAAAAACAATACGTGGGACAGTGAAAGAATAAAATGAGCATATAATAGCGAGAAAACCAAACCACAAAACTACAGGTGATATCTTTATAGGCATAGCAAAGTCTTGTTATAGCAGCAGGATCCGGAACTGGGTCAGCCTCTGTGCAGCTGTAGTGGTGAAGAGAAAGGGCAATTCTGTGGAGTCACGGAACGCAGAATCGCCATCAGAAAGAAAAAAATAAAATAAAATAAAAGCAAACAAAAAAGAAATTGCCATCAGATACAGATTCCCAAAAGGAAAGGATCCCCTGCTAAGTAGGATGCTGGGCAATAGAACCTGGAAACAAGGAGAACTTGAAAAAATCTTGCACCAGGATGACAGGAAGTAGCTTAAGTCCTTGAGAATTTCAGAAATATCCAATAAATATACACTTTTAGTAGGCTAGAGATGTACTCTGAAGAAAAGCTTTCAGGAGCAGAACACAAATTGAACAGAGTGAAAACGCTGGAGATGTCAGGGAGAAAAACATTTCATATAATGTTTCATATAATGGGGAAGTGGGCAGGGGTCCAGTGGAGGGAGACCTTGGATATAGTAACATAAGAGCAAAGTACAGTGTCCAAATGTGAGAGTGCTGCTCTGAAAGGTGAGGTGCATGGAACCCTGGAGAATACCCAGGTAGTAGCAGCAAGCCTTCCTGAATCAAGCAGAGAAGTACTCATATTTCTTAATAGTTCATAGTAACAACAAAGGAGAATGCCCTTGAGCCATGAAGTGGGGAAAGCTACTGCAGCTCATCCCTGCTCCCAAATGGGAGCCTCTTCCTGATAGTCCAGGACATCCCTTCTCATTAAACATAAGAAACAAAAGAGGATAGGGATAGAACCCCATTTAAAGACATTGCAAGAAAAAGAGATGAAAATGTGTTCAACTGTTAATGAAAACAAAAAAAAAAAAATATGGTCCCGAAGAATTTGAAAACTGTAACCTAAAATTTCAAAATTAGTTAAAAAAATTGAGAAAATGATCAAGGCTCTGAAAGAGCAACCGAGGTCATACGTAGAGGAGCTCAGACATGAGAGGGCTGGCCTCTCCCTTTTCCCTTATGCTTTCACTCCATAAGCAATTCAGTCCTAATGTCATTACATGGGGAAGAGTGAGATGGAATCCACACCTAAGTGGGGAGGAGGGTTTGCAGTGGCCCAGAGTGGGGTGTTAGAGCCTGGTCAGGGTCATAGTGGCGTCCATGTTTGGGAGCAAGCCATCACAGCATGTTGGAGCCCACACAGGGTTAGGAAGGCATCCACATGGGACAGTGGCCCAACATGGAGAGTCAGAGCCCAGGCAGGGTGAGGAGGGAATCCATGCAGGGTGAGTGGCCTGGCAGAAGGAGTCAGAAACTGAGCAAAGCAAGGAAGATGTCCCTGAAGAGAGTCAGCCTAGCAGGGGGTGTCAGAACCCAGGCAGAGTGAAGAAAGTATTCACATCCAGAAGAGGAAAGTATTCACGTATGGGGTGGCCTGGCACAGGATGTCAAAGCCCCTTCAGGGAAAGGAGGATGTCCACATGTGGGAATGGCTCACTGTAATGTGACAGAGTCCCAGTAGGGTGTTTACACCTGGGCATAAACTGACATGAGAGTCAAATCTCTATGAGGGTGAAAAAGATGTCTGAGTGGGGAGGAGTTGGCAATGGATATGGGATATTGATTATTTACAGAGGGGTTGATCAAATAAGTAACATCATTAAGGATAATGGGAACCAGGTTTCTCACCGTTTAAAGAGGGTTTTACATATATAAAGAAGGAGAAAACTAGATGTGTGGTGTTGGATTGGAATGGAAGATACCAATGTTTTCAAGATAAGTAGGTAGATATATATGTATTTGTGTATGTATATATTTACATATATTACCCAACTCTGCCCATTGAGAGGGCCTGAAGAACTGACATCTCAATAGCAATAAGTAAAGCCCAGATTTTGGCTTCCAGATATATTTTCCACTAAAAGAAACAGGGCTCCATTAAAAAATGACCGATATCAGGGCCAGTACAGGAAAAGGTCAAGATGAGCCTGAAACATCTTATACCAGAAGGCAAGGAAGTGCTCAAAGAATGATGGAGCATGTCAGCAGGACAGAGATGCCAGCTTAAACTGGTTAAATTGAGGACAATTTTAGGAAAATAATAACAGTAATGGATTATGACCCATTGAATAAAACAGGAAAATCATGAGCCCATAAAAATAAATAAATAAATAAATAAATGATTTAAAAGTTTATTAGGAATTGGAAATGTAAATAATTCCAAATTGTCTCCCCATACAATGCTTACTAATTACAAAGAGGAAAGGAGTAACTTTATAGTGAAACAATCTGGTCGGCAGTATCTTAATTGCATGATCACGGTGAACATCATCAGTAACAGAACAAATCCAAATCATACCCCAGCTGATAAGACAAACTGAGAAAAATGCAGGATCACTTGTAGATTTTCGTGCAGAAGATGTGTAATCTAAATCTAATCATGTAGAATATCAGATAAATCCAATTTGAGGGACATTCTACAAGATAATGGGCCTGTAAACTTCAAAAGTATCAAGGTCATGAAAGTCAAGGAAAGTTAGAGGAGCTGTTCCTGATTAAAGGAGACTAAAGAGACATTACAACTCCATGTAACGTGTGACCCTGAACTAGACGCTTTCATCATTAAAAATATTATTTGGGGAACTAGCAGAACTTGAATGAGGTCTGAAGAATACATGGTAGTAATGCTTTAATGTTGATCTCCTGATTTGGTTGCACCGTGGTTGTGTAAGAATGTACTTGTTTGTGGGAAATGCACACTAACGTCGTAGTTCTCAAAATGTAGTCCAAGAATGCTTGGGGTCTCTGAGATTATTTCAGGGGTTCTGTGAGGTCAAAACAATTTTCAGACTAATACTAAGACCTTAGTTGCCTTTTGCACTCTTATTATCTCATGAGTGTAGAGTGGGGTTGTTCAGAGGCCACATGATGTGTCTTTCCACAGTGGAAATATGTGATGCCTCCTTATATCTCAGCTATAGGAACTGGCACACTGTCTCTTCAGTTCTTGATAGAAGAAAGTCATGTGTCTAAACCTAAATTAAATGGAGTGATGATGTAAATGCCACCTACTCTGCTACAATGTACTGTGGCAGAAGAGACAGTGAAAAATGGAGAACAATAATCTCATCTACCATAGAATATTTCTAACTTCTCCAATTTTAAACATTTCTTAAATGTTTTCTTTAAGTTCTGGATAGAAACCATTTATTAACATGAATATATTCTCTTCTAAGGTTGCTGAGAATTTTAATTATGATTAGATGTTGAATATATATATAAAATGTTTTTCTGCACCTGTTGAAAACATGGGTTGATTATGTAATTTCTATCCTTTAATCTACTAGTGTGAATGACTTTTATACATCCCATGTTAAACAGATATTAATGGAATACTAACAGAATAAACTCATTGTGGTCATAATAAACTTTTTTCTTGGTATCCTGCTAAATTCATTTTGCTAGTATTTTGGGATTTTTGCATCTATGTTCATAAATGAAATAGACCTTTCATTTTACCTTTGCTAACTGTCTAGTTTTGATATAAAGATTACTAGCCTCACAGAATTAGTTAGGGAAAATTCTCAGTTTTCCAGAGGAGTTTGTATAAGACTGGAATGATCTGTTTCTTAAAAGTTTTCGTCTTTTAAAAAAAAGAAAAAAAACCTTTTGCATTTAATTTACCTGTCAAAATAATCTGGACTCAACATAGTTCTTGTGGGAAGATTTTAAATTTTTCATTCAACTTTTTAAATAGTTGTAGGACTATCTGGGGTTTTTATATCTTTTTGAATTTTAGTAAGCTATAATTATCTAGAACCTGTCCATTTCTCTCAGTATTAAAATCATTGGCACAAAGTTGGTCATAATTTTTTCTTATCTCTCAAATCTCTTTTATAAATGTAGTTATTACTCTTATTCCTCATATAGTTTATTTGAACTTTTTGCTTGATCATTTTTACTAGAAAGTGCATCATTTTTAAGTGTCTTCCAAGATTCCATTTCTGGCTTTGTGGATTTTATATTTGTTTTCTATTTCATTCATTTCTATTTTTAACTATTTTATTTCCCTTACTTTTCTAGGTTTTATCTATCATTCTTATAAAATTTCTTAGATTGGCTTATAGCCCATTAGTCCTCAACATTTCTTCTTTTCTAAAATAAGCATTTAAAATGTCTAAGTTCTACTTATGCTGCTTCACCATGTTTGATATTTAGCATTTACATTCTTGTTCTATTCTAGGGAGCATAAAGCTGGATTTTGTTTTCCTAACATCTAACAATCTCTTCCTTTTAACTGGTGAATTCAGCTAATTTATATTCATTTTGACCATTTATATATTTAAACTCAGTTCTACTATTTTACTTTTTGATGCATAGTTATCCTTCATATATTTTGCCTTTATTTCCTTTTTTTTTTCTTATTGCATTTTTTTCTCTCTATGTATGTAAGGCTTGGAATTTATACACTTTATTTTTATTTTCTTTAGGTACCCTTACAATTTCATCATACATTTTCAATTTAACAAACTCTAAACAATATCGTATCTGCCCCCATCCGAAACAACTTAAAAATTTTAGAGCACTGCAAACTCAATTACTCTTTCTGTAATAAACATTGTTGTCAGTGTTTTAATTATTTTTGTTAGCTTTACAGGTCAGGTGTTATTATTTTATTCAGACCATTTTTATTTGAATTTGCATACCCGTTTGCCATTTTATCCACCCTCTATTCCTTCCTCAGAGTGGCCTGAGATCATTTTTCTTCTTCAAGTAATCCCTGAAATTTTCCCTTCGTACAGACCTCCTGGTGGTAAATGCTCTGTTTTCAACTATACATGTCTTTATATTTTACTTACATTTATTAAAAATAGTTTTTTTAAAGTTCACAATTTTAGGTTGATAGTTATTTCTCTTGCACTTTGAAGATATTATTTGCACTCTTTTGAGGCTTCCATCATTTCCCTGATAATGCTGCCATTACACCTGTCTATCTTGTAGGTGGTCCACCCTTTCTACCTGCTTTGAAAATCTTCTCTGTATCTTTCAATTTCACAATAATGAGTCTCAGTATGGATTTCTTTTTATTTATCTTGATTGAAATAGAGTGTGTCTCCTGGACCTGTGAATTCATGGTTTTTTTTTTTTTTCAGTTCTGGAAAAAATTCAGTTATTATCCATCAAAAAATTTCTTCTGCTATATGTTCCTTATAATTTCATCCTGAGACTCTGATTAGGTTAAGCTTCTCATCCCAGCCTTCATATTTTCTGCCTCTTTGGTCCTCTGTGATACACTTTGGATAATTTCTTCAAATCTATTCTTCAACTCGTTAATTCTCTCTTCATTGCATAAGCAGCTGTTTAGCATGTTCATTTAATATTTTAAAAATAAAAGTGTTACATTTTTTGTCTAGATATTTCATTTATTTTTCAAATTTACCTGCTATTTATTGATAGTTGTTGTTTTTACTCATCTTCAAGACTGGGCATTTTATTTCTCTAAACATTGTGTGTTTGTGTGAGTGTGTGTGTGTGTGTGTGTGTGTGTGTGTGTGTGTAAATATATATATATATATAGAGAGAGAGAGAGCTCGATTTCTTATTTCCGGTAACAATAATGTACAGTCATTGGGGGCTAAATATTTGTTTGCTATTTTTGCTAGTACCTACTTACAGTGGTTTGCTTTTCAAGATGTTTAGAAATCTTTTATTATTAACTCTTTACTTGATTTTAATTCATGGAAGCTTGTCAATCTAACCAGGGAAGCTTTCCTACCTAGAGGATTTATTTGCTTTCAACTTCCTTGGGTGATCTTGACTCTGATTCCCAAATTTACTACCGAACCATGGAACAGTGTCCCAAATAGCAATGCTATTATTAACATCTGCACTCAGAGCAACATCAACCCTCTTGTCTTCTGTCATACTTTTTACAGAGCAAGCGTTGTTAGAGCAGACAATGTCTCAAAGAATGTGTCCTACTCAGAATGTATTTGTTCTTCTATAGAAAGATCTCTCAGAGCACTTAGACTGACATGATATTTTAAAGCAAAATATTTTTATTGTAAAAATGTACATTTATAAAAATTTACTTTAAGAAAAACTCAGAAGTTTTTAATGTGACTTCTTAAATGATTTGTACCCTACTAAATAGGGAGTATGATAAATTGACTTGCCATGCATGTTTGTAGCTTATAGGGTATGATGCAATATAGAAATCAATAAATCATCCTGGGAATTATATAAATGAAACAACAAGCTTACTCCAATAATGGATTAAAAAAAAACAAGTCCATTTTAAATAATATCCCCCTAAAAAGTGTTTTTATAAAGAACAGAAAAGAAATTTCATGGAGGTTTGATGATTTTTAGAGTCCCAACTATTCTATGACATTCAGTAAAAAAAGATGATCATGCCAGATAATCATACAGTGAGTTTTGTATGTATATTCTAGATCTACTCGATTTGACTAAAGATAAAAGCAGTTAAACTTGTGTGTGTGTGTGTGTGTGTGTGTGTGTGTGTGTGTGTGTGTGTGTGTACACATACACATACTGTCAACATGTCTCAACAAACTTTTAAAGAGGTTCTGGGTTTTACCAAAAATATTAGGGAGAAACGTTATCTACTTGTTTTATTTTTTTCCATTTATAATGTAGACTTATATAAACCTTATTGTAGTTTATTTATCTGCTTAGTTTCCCTAGTCACTGAGTTCATGTGCTCTAGCTAGTCTGTTCATTTTTATCCAAGTGTTAAGAAAGTCTTTCCAGCTCACCTACATGTTGAAATAGAAGTGTGAGTCAAATAAATAACGATGAGGCACAGGGCAACATGGAATTTTCATTCTCTTAATTCCCCAAGGTCAAAAATCAATCGAAGTTTCCAAAGGTATGTGAAATTAATTTAAGTAAACTCCAATTCCCTCAAAAGAAATTTGTTTCAAAAATTACATAGGCTAAGATTTCATACTAGGTGAGGGGAATCAACATTTATTGAATGCCTTCTATGTTCAAGGTCATCCTATCTCACTAAACCCTTATGCAAGCCTCGGGTGTAGGTGTTATTATGAGGTTTGCACTGATGAGGAATCACATAGCTACTGAAGAAAGGAGAAAGTATGGGATACAAATCTGGCTGGTCCATTACAAGACTTTGGGTTTAAGGCTTACTCCAGACTTTTCCATGGCATCAGTACAATGAGCCATTCACTGAAGTGTCCTATCTGAGTATTACCAGAGTTTGAAAATCACCCAGTGGGCCTCTTTCCAGGTATCAGCAGTGACCTTTGGGTATTTATTCTGATTGCACAATTAGCAGAAAGATAGTTGCTATGTTTAGATGCTGAATGGTGTCAGATATAATACGCAATAAAATTCCTCTTCTAAGCAACTTAAGATCAGGAGCTACCTTTCTGAAAATGCATCCAGGTGAGCTCTGTTGTTTCCCGGCCTATTGGCCCCATGTCTGCCAAACTCAGCATTTAATGCAGAAGCCATAGAATGCTGGAGTTCTGGCAGCTCCTGAACCAGAACAGACCATGCTGTTTGGCTGTGATTTCAAATTTTTATAATCTTCTCTCTTGCTCCCTTTGCTCAATAGAGGAGAAAGGCTATCAACCAGTTTCTCCACCATTTATAGCAAATCTCAAAGCTCCCTCGCTTCCAGCTGCTAAGCTGCCTGGGCAGACCGTATTACTAAATTATTGTATCTTTTTGGTAGAGTGCCTGATCTGTCTTGGCATGCACTTTGCATTGAAAGAAGCTCCTGTTGCAAGGAAAGGAAGCTAGCTACATTCACCCTTCCCACACGCCTTTCCTCTGTTGCCCTCAACTACTAACTTCTTTGTTTCCTATGTATGAGCCAAGTTCATAGGGGCATTTTCTCATCTATCTCTGACCCCCTAGGGAGTTAGGGATTTCAAAGAGAGTTCTGTGCTAGGAGCAATTCCCATAGCCTAGAGCCAGATGAATAGATGGCCTATACTGAATAACTACATTTGGAACCGAGAGGTTTTGTTTTTCTCTTACCAAAATGTATTTTTTGTAATACTGCAGTCACTGTAACCATGTATTTTCCCCAACAGAAAGGACTATATTGGGGAGAAGAGAGAAAAGAGCCCCTTTTACTCAAGTCTGTTGTTTTCAAGAGTGTTGGTCTTTTGTTTTAACTTATTTAAAAGACTTTCTATTTTTACACTATCCAAACTGGTTATGAATGTGAAAAAAAGAACAGTTCTGGAGAAATAAAACAAGCAAACAAAAAAGTAGATCTTTAAAGAAAAAAAAAAGAACTATTCTGGAGAAATACAAGCAAACAAAAAAGTAGATCTTCGAAGAAAAAAGGGTGATTTTGCAGTATAAAAAGGGTGAAAATTATTTTAATTAGTCTGAAATAAATAATCACTGTGATTAAATTTTCAAAAGATACACCTTGAATTTGAACTCAAAGTCACCCAAATATCCTCAGTAAAAGCTCTGGGAATGTAATGGACTCAGATGTGTCCTGTGAGTTTTCTATTCCTGGAAGCAATGAGCAGCCTTGATTTTTCTCACCTGCATCCCAAGAGATGTTTCACTTCAAAAGAGCAGGAGAGTCATCAAAAGTGTAATCCAATTAACACGACATGCCATAGAAAATATACAGAAATTTTAAAGGGAAATTACATCTAGTGAGTTATGTTTTAAATCAACAAGCTGTTGCTATGGTAAGAAACATCTGATGTAAAATAAAAATCCTCTATAAGGGTTTGGTGCTATAGCCATGGCAACAGTGTGCGATGCTCAACTTTGCTAACATTTCCATCTGATCCAGAGAGAAGAAGTAGACGTATGTAAGATGGCTTAGAAAATCAATCATTTATTGCTATCTTTCACATGACCCCTCAACTAATTAAAGAAGACATTGCAAAAATAGCAGACAGGGGGCCTAAGCAAAGGGTCTGTATGTATGCTTGGATTTTCATCATCAAGGAAATTGGAGAGATTCACTTCAGCTGAGGTGTTGGTAAATGGCCTGCTCATACAGCAAAATAACCCACAGCAATTTTCAGGTTGGGGGCATGATGTAATTTTCCATGGATAGGAAAAGATGAAATTCAATCTAATGCAATTTCTACCACTTTAACAAAATATCGAAGTACGAAAATTTGGAAAAAAGTGTTTCAGCTCTGCAAAAGAGGAGCTAATTCGAATTTCTCTCTAATTCTCTTAAATCTACTCCCACAGGCTTTTGTTCCATATCCCTCAACCAAAGTGTCCTTTATCAATATCAGCAAAATCTCCACATTGCTAAAATGGACAGTCCTAATCCTTATCTTATGTGACCTATCAACTATACAATTGATAGCGATTATCACTCCTGGATGAAACACTTTCATTCAGCTCACAAGATACCACTGTCTTCTGGTTTTCCTCCTACCTCACTGGCTGCTTCTTTCCATTCAGCTGTGCTCACGCTCATTTCTGTTCATGTTCCCAAATATCTAAGCACTGAAGTGCCCCAGGGCTTACTGTCCTTGGACCTCTTCCCTTTCTCTTTACAGTTATTCCCTTGCTGGTCTCCCCCAGTCTCAGGACTTAAACAGTCACCTAAACAGTAAGAACTCCCAAATTTCTATTTTCAACCTGACTTCTCCCCTGAACTCCAGAGTTGTTTATCCAACTGTCTCAGAGTCATCCTTATGCCTCCTTTTCTCTCATACCCCGTACCCAATTATGCAGCGAATGCTGGTGGCTCTATCTGTAAAATATACACATAATCTGTGTATTTCTCACCCATCATTTTTCCTCCGGATAAATGCAACACAATAGCATAGCCTCCTAACTAGTCTCCCACCCTTCACCATTGCACCTCTGCAGGAAATTCTCAACATAGAAATCAGAGTTGTCCTAGTACTAGCAAGTCAAATCATGTCATTCCTTTGCTCAAAGCTCTCCACTGGCATCTCAATTCACTCTGAGTAAAAGCCAAAATCCTTACAATAGCCTGTGAGGCCATCTGTGATCTCAGCGCTGTTTACGTTCTGCCCCAGTTCTGCAACATAAGCTCCTGGTACTCTCTTTTCACTTACTCATTTCCAGCCATATTGCCTCTTGCTATTCCCCCCCATGCATTAGGCATTCTTCTGTGTCACCCAGCCTTTGTATTTGTAGTTCCCTCTGCCTGGGACTCTCTTCCCTTAGTAAGTAAGCCACACGTCCCCTCCAACACTTTCTCCAAGTGTCTATCCCTAGTGAGGGCTTACTTCATAATTTTCCTCAATGAGACCTCCATGGATCACCCTGTTTAACACGGCAACTGCTCATCCTTATCCCCTTCTCTGCTTCATATTTTCTCCATGCCATCTATCAATATAAAAATACATAGGGCCAAGCCCGTGGCTCACTCGGGAGAGTGCGGTGCTGGGAGCGCGGCGACACTCCCGCCGCGGGTTCGGATCCTGTATAGGAATGGCCGGTGCACTCGCTGGCTGAGTGCCGGTCACGAAAAAGACCAAAAAAAAAAAAAAAAAAAAAAAACATATATTTTACTTATTTATGCTGCTCTTTCCCAACTATCTATTTTGCTTATTTATGCTATCCCAGGAAGACAGAGACTTTTGTCCATTTTTCTCAATGCTATATCCAGAGATTAGAACAAAGCCTGGAACACAACAGATAATCAATCAATAAACACTCTTTGAGTGAATGAGTAAAATAAATATGTAAATATTTCCATGTGGAGAAAAATTCTAGAGTGATACACTCTTAAATATTAGCAGTAGTTAACAACAAGCTATTTAAAAATAAAATAACCTTTTTTGTTTATCAAAAGATACATGTTCATTATAGTTACTAATGAAAATTAACTACAACATGTAGCAATAATTACTATTCACATTTTAAAATATATTTTTTTCTGTGTTTTGTTTTCTATGCTCACGTTTTCCCTGAACAAAACTAGGACACTCTGAGTGTTTTTGTAATATATTTTAAAATTTAAATATAAAAAAATTTAAGTATCACCTAAAAAATGAGAACATGTTTATTTTAATGGTTCTGTAGTATCAATTTCTGAAATATTGAAATAACTGATATATGTGTGTTTGATCTTTCTTTCTAAAGAGTACACATTTGGTCTTTTATAATGAGTTGGAGGATATGTTTGTGTGTATGTATGCGTGTATATATTCTTTTAGTCATTATTTTTGTTACAAAAATCATCTTCAGACCTTTTTGCCCCGTTTGCAAGAGTATCTTGTAGTTTCTCTCTTTATAAGTTGATAGCTAATATTTACTGAGTGCTTATAGGTGCTAAGTACTTTATGTGCATTATCTGATTTCATTCCTATATAACTCTGGCATATTATGGTATTCCCATCTTATAGGTAAGGCACCACTATGTGGTGGGGCAGCATATGAATGCGGTGCATACTCTTGACTGCTAAACCATTTGCAGTTCTAAAATGAGAAAATTAGCATACTTTCTATCTCTTTTCCCCAAATTCCTCACCCATGCTCATGCCTCATTTCCCAATTTATATTAAAATAATCTGGGGTTTTAAGTGAAGCGTTATACTATATTATTGTATATTTTATGTCTTCTCTTTTTGATTTTTATGTCTTCTCTTTTTGATTTTTTGTATTACAACCATATTGAGAACAAGTATTTAAAAACACATTTTCTGTCCTGCAACTTGCATTTTACATTCCGGAGTCTTTTATACTGATATTTTCATTGCCCATTCTTGAGAATTTTGTTATTCATCTCTTGATCAACTAAATTATGTCTTTGAGCAATTATTTCAAAAAGATGGGTTGTTTTTGAAAATACATGTCTAAAAATGACTTACTTTCTATGATCTTGCACATTTTGACCGGGCACATAATTCTTGAACCTTGAGTCCTAATCCATTTCTCTATGATTCTATAGACATTTCCCCATTGTCTTCTGGGTACGTAGAGTCGAAGAGTGTTTGATATCAGATTAAGTTTTATTCCTTTGTAAGTAACCTGTTTTGTCATGTTAATATCTGTCTAGATTCTTGTAGAACTTTTTCGTATCCTTGAAAACATAAAAATCTAAAATTTCCCACTGTAAGTCTGTTTCTTTTAGAAATTTTGCTTATATTCAATAAATCTGTGATTACTTATTTAAGACATTCTTCAGCTCATAAAGAAAAAAATAAAAGTTTGATTCTGTTTTCCCTTTTATTGATGCTTTACTTCACTGTTATGCTCTTCTGAAATTCCTGTCATATGCATATTGGATCTCTTGGATCATTCCTCTAATTATAATAATTTTAAATAATTTTTCTTTCTCTGTACATTTCTTCTGTCTATGGATGTCTTCAGTTAATCTACTTTACTGACTTGGGTTTCTCACGATCCAGTGTGTTTTTCGCATCTATTACAGTTTTAAATTCGACATGAATATTATTCACCTACCAAAGCCTTTATAACCTTATGGTTTTAACTCTTCATAACTGTTTGTTCTGATTTCATACAGCATTGCATATATTGTTGCATTTACTTTGAAATTAGTATTATTATTTTTTAAAATTTTAATCGAATCAAAATTGATTATACATATTTTGGGGGTTCAACATTGAGATATGTTGATCAAATCAATATTATTAGCAAATATATTGTTACAAATCATAATTATTCTTTATGCCCCTTGACCAATCCCTCTCCATCCCCCTTTCCTTCCCCCTTCCCGCCTCTAATCACCCTAGATTTCTTCTCTCCTTCTGAAAGAATAATGGTTACTCTGTTGATTTGCTGCCCAAATGATCTGTCCAATGCTGAGACACATGATCAGGTCCCCCAGTACTATCATAGAGCAGATGTCTCTTTCGTCACTATGAAATGGGCTCTGTGGAGAGAGACATCCTCCTCCTTTCTTAAATCTGCTGGTGACTCTCCTTGTGTCAACTCACTCCAGTGGCTGGCAGACCATCTGCGTGGTGGTTGTGGCATCTAGCCACCTTCGTGGCAGCCATGGTTATTGTGGTGCCTGAGGTGGGCCACCCATGTGGAGGAGATGTTTTTGGCCTGCTCCATGGTGCTGGCAGTGTGCCTGGTTGTGGAGAGTGTCCAATCCACAGTTCCATTCCCTGGTCCCCAAGTGGGTCCCGAGGTGCTGGCATGGTGCGCCTGGCTGTGGGAGAGGGATCCAGTCCCCTTCTCCAGGCCCTGGATCCCTGGGCAGGCCCCAAGGAGCTGACATGGGGTGCCTGGTTGTGGGAGGGGGGTCCAGTCCCCTTCTCCATGGCCTTGGTCCCTGGGCAGGCCCTGAGGCACTGGTGTGTGCCTGGTTGGGTATGTGGAGTCCGGTCCCTGGCTCCATATCCCAGGTCCCTGGGTAGGCCCCAGGGTGCTGGCATGGGGTGCTTGGTTGTGGGAGGGGGTCTTGTCCCCTTCTTCATGCCCCAGGTCCCAGGGCAGGTCCCGATGTGCTGGCACAGTGTGCCTGATTGTGGGAGGGGGTTTTGGTCCCCAGCTTCATACCCCAGGTCCCGGGATGGGCCCCAAGGTTCTGGCACAGTGTTCCTGGTTGTGGGAGTGGAGTTCGGTCCCCTTCTCCACATCCTGGGTCCGTGGGCAGGCCCCAAGTTGCTGGCACAGGGTGCCTGGTTGTGGGACGGGGGTCCTGTTCCCAGTTCCATACTCTGGGTCCCAGAGCAGGCCCCAAGGCTCTGGCACAGGGTGCCTGGTTGTGGGAAAAGAGTCCAGTCCCCTTCTCCATATCTTGGGTCCCTGGGTGGGCCTCAAGGCACTGGCACGATGTTCCTGGTTGTGGGAGGGGGGTCCAATCCCCTTCTCCATTCCCTAGGTCCGTGGGTAGTGGCTGAGGTGCTGGTGACATGTGCCTGGTTGTGGGAGGGAGGTTCAGTCCCCTTCTCCATGCCTCAGGCCCCTGGGCTGGCCCTGATGCGCTGTCCTGGTGTGCCTGGTTGTGGGAGGGGGTTCCATTCCCCAGCTCCTTACCCCGGGTCCCTGGGAAGGCCCCAAGGCACTGGCACAGTGTGCCTGGTTGTGGGAGGGGGGTCTGGTCCCCTTCTCCATGCGTTGGGTCCTCAGGTGGGCCCCGAGGTGCTGGCATGGTGTACCTGGTTTTGGGAGGGAGGTCCAGTCCCCTTCTCCATGTCTCAGACCCCTGGGCAGGGTCCTGATGCACTGGCACAGTGTGCCTGGTTGTGGAAAGGGGGTCCAGTCCCTGGCTGCTAGCCTGGGTTCCTGGGTGGGCCCCTAGGCATTGGGGGTGTGCCTATATGTGGGAGTGGGGTCTGGTCTCTGGCTCCAATCCTCTGGTTCCTGGGTGGGGCCCCAAGGTGCTGGCGTTATGAGTGGTTGTGGGTGGGGGTCCTGCCCCTGGCTCCATGCCTCCTGTCCATTGGTGGGCCCCAAGGCATTAGTGGTGTGCCTGGGCCAGAACTAAGTTTTTGTCCTTTGCTTACTTCTAACACAGGGGAACTTCCTGTGGGACCAGTACTTGAGCTCTGTGGTTGAGGTAAATTGCTGCTTTGCTGCTGTTTCCCTAGGGAAGACTTTTTGAGCAGCTCGGGGTTTAATGGTTGACCTTATAGGTACTTCTGGCTTTGCAGATACTTGGTGTCTGCATTCTTGACCAGTCTCCTCTGAGTGGTCCTGTGCTGATTGGGGGGTGGAACGGCTGTCCTTGCTGTGTCCCAGTGTTCTCCCTGTCTCCCCCCGCCACCCATGCCCCAAACACTTCACATGGGATAGGCCCTGCACCGGTCCCCTGCCTTGACTCACCAGCCTCTGAATAGCTCCTTTTTTCAGCTGTTCTGGCTCCTCACTCCTGTGTGGGTCCACAGGAACCCTATTAGTGGTCTTGCTGTCCTAGGGGCCACCAAAGTACTCTTCTCCCCTGCCACTTCCAAGTAACTCCATCTAAGGGGCACAGCTGCAGCTTCTGCCAGCTCCTGCTCCATGAGCTCCAGCATTAAAGCAGCCGTGGCCTGAAAGGCTGAGAGCAGTTTTTTCTTTCTCTCATAGTGGTTTCTCCCACCTTCATGAGTTCCATAGGTCTCTCCTCCTCTTTATCTGAGCTCCAGCAGCCCGAGCTTGGCTGATGTTACATTTTTACAGTAGTAAATTCATTGATTTGTGGGGCAGAGTGACACTGGGGACTGTTTATTCTGCTATCTTGACCGGAACTTGGACATTAGAATTTTGGAAAACTCTTTTTTCTTAAGAACAATTTTATTTCATAGGATGGCATTGTTTTGATTCCTCAGAACAACTCTTCATTTTTGAGGTATCATTTACTATGAGTATATCCTGTTCTTTTTCCATTTGCTAACTCTTGCAGAGGGAGATCTTGGCTTATTTATTTTGGAGAATTGAGCTGAGTTCTTTAGGATCCGTAAGAAGGGAGAAGGGAAAAGCTTAGATTAATCATTAGTTCTGCCATATTGCACAACTCCAGGGACCTCCATTCACATAGTTCAAATGTGCCTCCTGCAAGTGTGCATGGTCATGGCCCTGTTCACTGCAGTTTTACTTTGTTAGTCTACAGCAGGACTGTCCAACAGAATATTCTGTGATGACAGAAATGTTCTGTATCTGTGCTGTGCAATATGGTAGCTACTAGTCACACATGGCTATTGTGCATTTGAAATGTAGCTGGTACAATTCAAGAACTGAATTCTCAATTTCATTTAATGTTAATTTAAATTTTAATTAATTAATTAATATTCCAGAAAGATTATAAATTTTGTTTTAAATAGTCATGTGTGATAGTGGTTATTGTAAAGAACAGTGCACACGGGTTTAGAAGTGTGGTTCTCACAGTATGGTCCCCAGAGCAGCAGTATCAGCATATCTCAGAAACTAATTACAAATGCACATTTTAGGCTCCATTACAGTGGTGAGCCCCAGAAATCTGTATTTTAACAAACCCTCGACATGGTTCTGATGATAAGAATTGAGAACCACTTGTCTATTGATCTTGAGTTAGGAGAGGACCAGAACTAATAGCAGTCACAAGAGGAAGTTCTCTCTCTATTCCAATGTTTCTTTTCTGTATACGAGGTGAGCAGCCAGGAGTTAACTGGGGCAGTGTTCCCATTCTTTACTTGTCACAGTTGTCCTCATTAAGAACCAACTGTGACAATGTCTCCCCTAAGTGTGAGTCAGGAGTGAACCTGTTACATGAGTTTTGTTTGCTAATCTCTGGCAGCGGGTGTGCCTTCCAGTGGTACTGGTAGGATCCAACTATACCTCCTCACTGCCCCCATGCATTTCTTCACTTCCTGCCTTTAACCTTCTAAGTCTTCTTCAGTTACTATCTTGGTGAGTTGTTTCTTCACATATGGGGAATCACATATCTTGCATATCTTCAATCTAGCTCACTTTGCTCTTTATCTTGCAGAAACCCTTGAAATAACTGGCATGCAGATATCACCCATGATGTTTAGTTTTTCCTCCTTATTTTTATATATGTTGGTCATTCCTGAGGGGATACAGAAGGATGTGAACCAGAGAAATGCACTTAAGCTCTTGCATTTCCAAGAAATCCTCTATATCCCTTTTAATGGCTCTCTTTTATATATACTTCTACAGTGTTCTTTCACATGTATCATTTCATTTAATCCCCCAAACATTCCAGTGATACAGGTTTTATTATTCCCATTTACAGAGAAGGAAACTGTGGCTTACATGGTTTCAACGATCTATACAAGAGGAATGGGTAGAGTATCTGCTTTGTAAAGGTATCTGATATGCAGAAAAAGATCGATAGCATTTATTGGATCTTTACTATGGAGCAAGCATTGTATTAAGTGTTTTGTATACGTTATCTTATTTAATCTTATAAAAATATCCATTTTAAAGATGATGAACAAAACTAGAGTTGTTAAATAACTTGTCCAACTTATACAACTAGTTAGTAAAACTGCCAATTTTCAGGGCCTGGTCCATCAGACTCTAGAAGCTATGTTCTTACTGGTCTTGCTATACTGGTTTCTTAGCCTCGAGAGTAATCAAATGGCATGGACAAAGTAGAATATTACACTTTCAGAGGGCTTCCTTATATCTTATTATTTATCACACAGTGGGTTGTTTATTTTCCATACCATGTGGAAATGGAGTTCAGAGTCATGTGGTTAGTAATTAATAAAGAGAACACATTAATCTGTTATAATTTTAATCTCTTGCTTATTTTTGCCTACTGAGACTGGAATCCCCAAATCCATATGAGTCCTAACTTCCACCTTCATTCATTCTAAATATTCATTGCATATCTGTTGCATGCTAGACACGATGTTAGGTGCTGTGTTTCTGATGTTTGCTAGGGTGCAGGGCAATAGCTCCTGCCAAAAGGTTTGGTGAATTGCCTGATTATTGCTAAACTGTCCTCCCAACCTGCCATTGTTATGATTACCATTGCTGGATTCACTCAAAATTTAGGAACAGATTAAAAAACTGTGGTATATATACACAATGGAATACTATTCAACTATAAAAACAAATGATATACTATCATTTGTAGCAACATGGATGGAACTGGAAGCCATCATGTTAAGTGAAGTAAGTCAGGCACAGAAAGACAAATACTGTGTGATCTCACTCATATGTGGAAACAAATAAACAAAAAAAGTGGTTCTCATAGAAGTAGAGAATAGAATAATGGTTACCAGAGGCCAGGAAGGGAGAGTAGGCAGGGGGGTTGGGAATGGGAGAGGAGAAATGGTGGACTCATGAGTACAAAACTATGATATTGATCTTAAGTGAATCATCGTGCAGTGTGTGCATGTATTGAAACAACACACTGTACCCCACAAATATGTACAAGTAAATGTTAAAATTTCAAAAATGTAAAAACAAGACAAAAACAGTCACTAGCACTTTAAATATCATCAGAGTATTTGTAACAAATAGGCAGCTTGATGGCATCTATGAGTTCAGTGGCATTATAGTTGCAAATTTAAAACAGAGAATTCCATCTCCAAATCAGTGAGTTAGACATGAACATCACTATTGAGACAAGTGTCAACCCTTACCATCCAGACCAGTTTGATAGGAATGATTCAGAAATGAAAGAGCTGCTTTCAATTGCTCAAGCAATGAATTTTCCAAAGTCATGATCATAAGCTTGCAAAGGTAGATCGTAGTGTTTGAGGGGTATAAGTCAGTTAAAGGGGAATTCAAACCCAAGTTCTTTCTACCAGAGCTCAGCTACCTTCCTGGTGTTATATTCCAGACTTATAAACATAGTATAGCTCAATAGACCTGGAAAAATAGGTATAGAAATATATAAAAAGAAAGTCATCCATGTCAATTTTTAACTTAAGAACTGGAAGGGATATATCTTAAGGTAATTGAAGTGAAATCTCTATAGACAGCAATCCAGTATTTGTTGTATCAAAGTAACTTAGTTTTTCTGAACACTACTAGAATTCAGAGCAGAAATAGGAGGTGAGGGTTTGAGCTTTGACAAGAGGGACAGGAAGCACTGAGCTGTTAAACAGATGCTTATTCCTGGGTAGATCTTATCTACTTTATTGTAAGTGAAAGTGGGAATCCTGGCTGAATGAAAATCAAACTTGGTTAAGTTCTCAGTTCCATCAACGTTTAAGGCATGCAATCAGTTTAGCTATTCTGTCTCTGTCACCTTGGCCTCTTGTGTGATGGCCATTACACAGAGTTTACCCCTTATAGTTTGTGGCCTACAGAGTTAGAGACAAAGATAATGGTTATGAAATGACCCACATACTGGTAGTGGTATAAAGTGAGAAAAGTAATAGAAAATCATAATTTGCTTTTTTGATTCTAAGTTTTTTAAAAAAACACTTTCCAGTTTATGCTATAGCTGATATAAGCAGTAGCAAACTTCAACAATTATGAGAGTCAAGGGCACGAATCCACTGATGATAAAAAGAAAGGAGGACTGAAATTTCCACATAATCTTCACTTTCATTATCTTTTCTATTGGGGAACTCCATCAGAGACAATGGGTTCTGTCTTTAGAATAAAATCTAGCTTGGGGAGGAGAATGAAATACTCCTTATTAATGTATTGTGCATAAAATCAGGTGCCATTGGTTGTGTTATGCAATGATTTGCCAGAAAGCATTAAAAATAAACAAATGAGTACAATTTTAATATTACTTTAAAATCAGCTTCCCATTGAAAACAAAGTCCCCAAGTTATTTATAAAAATACATCCTCTAGTTTTTATCTGGGAAATAGCTCCTAAATGAACAGATGATACCTTTGTAATTTGAATTTAAGAGATGCTTATTTGCCACTAGGGCAGTTAGTTTTGACTGTGCAGTGTTTGGTTTACATCAAGCAAATACATTTTTATTTTCATGTTTGAAATATTATTTTCATGGTTACATTTATTTAGGGAAAATGATCTATGGTTTGCAGATAAAAGAGAGGCATCAATTGAGCAAATTATGGTATTCATAATTAAATGCTTCTTGTATGCAGTCTCCAACATTGCTAAAGGGAGCCATCACTCCAACATAATATTGAATATGTTTAGCATAAAATTGCATTAAACAAACCCTTAGGGTTTTTATTAATTTATTTGAAATAAAATCAGCAGATTTTTTTTTTTGGTCACAAGTTTTTATTTAAATTCACCAATTCAAAAGCTTTGCTCATGGTTTTTAATGGCATATTTTACATGGGCAATACAGGGTGGACTTGATAACTGAATGGGTCATTGTTCCATTTGAGACAAAAATATGGAGACATTTCAGATGAGAATTTTTGACATTAAATCAAAGGATGATGAATGGTAAGTTTTTCAAAAATGATAGCTATGATATTCAGATACATAACAAATAGAGAATGAAGTCGATTAATAGAAATTGGAGTGAAAGTGAAGTAAGGCTATGGGGCACTTGGAAGAGGCCCCAGTATGTTCATCAATGGTATTCTAAGACATTTAGTATATAACTTTAAAATCAGGCAATCCTTGACTCACTCTTTTCTCTTACTTACTCAGTACTTTAGCCCATCTGATTTTATCTCCTAAATATTTCTAAAATCTAATTGCTTTACTCTTTCTTACTCATAGTTGACTTATTATTGAAGTCTCAGCTCAAATGCCACCTCGTCAGAGAGACCTATTCTGATGCCTACTTTAAAGTAATCATCTTCTCCAGCTTTTACCTCATCTACCCCTCACTGCTTCTTATCTTCACCAGTTGGTTACTCTCTAATGTATTATCTTCCTATTTTATTTAATTGTAGCTACTTATATTTATTTTCTTACTTATTGTCTATCAGTCTCCCCCCAACCAGAATATAAGCTTATGGGGGCAGGGACTTCATCAGCCATGTTAACTGTTAAATCCCTAGTACTCAGACTTTTACCTGGTATGTGGCAACTACTTGAAATAACACCCACCCACAGTGTCCTAATTCAGGTCCTTATTGCCTGGGTAACTATGAGAGTTCCCCAATTGTTCTCCTTAATATCAGTCTTACCCTCCTCAAATTCATTTTCTGAACTAGTGCTGTATTGTTCTCTATAATGCAAATCTAATCATGTCACTCCACTACTCAAAGTTCTTCAGTGGTTCCTCGTTATCCAAATGAATATTCCCAAAGCACTGAGTAATGTGTGGTATCATTTTATGTAGTTTAAGGAGGAACATTTGAATTTCATAGTCATTTTAAAATTTATTTTAATATGAGTTCAAACAAAGCATTGACTAGATAGTACATTAATGTATGATTACACAGACCTTATTACTTAAATTGAGAAAAATAAAACCTATAAATCAATTTGCAGACATGGAAAAAATAATGAATATGTCTTCAAATGAGTTTTGAATATGCTAATCTAAATTATAGAGCCCAACACCTTCTCTTCAATTCCACAGAGTCCCTGCTTACCTCTCTGGTATAGTACCCACTACCTCTTGCCTTGTACTTTATATCTTAGCAAATTCAAACTATTTGTGTCTCTCCCCACTCATCACACTATTTACTGCCTTTTTGCCTTTAGTCCAGCTATCTCCTATGCCTAGAATGCCTTTGACTGTTACCTGGTTAACCCTTCTCATCTTTATGACTCAGCACATGAATCATCAACTTAATGAAGTCTTCTTTTATGTTTCCTCTTCCTCAGGCTTGGTTAGGTACTTCTTCTTTTTGCTACCTTAATATTCTAGGAAAACCTTTACCTTTATACCTACCACATTAAAAACTAATTATTTTTGTGTGTCTATCCTTCCAAGTGGAATATTCCTGAGATAGGGGTTAATGTTAAATGTAATCTCCATGGTAACCAAAAGGAAATAGCTAAGAAAATAAACAGAAGAAAACGAGAAAGGAATATGAATGTTTTGCTACGAGAAAAATCAACTAAACACAAAAGAAGAAAGCCATGCAAGAAATGAGGGATAAAAAAGCTATAAGGTAATTAGAAAACAAATAGCAAACTGACAGAAGTAAATCCCTACTTATCAGTAACTACTTTATATGTAAATGTGTAATATAAGACAGACTGGTAGAATGGATAAATAAGCATGATCCAACCACATTCTTTCTAGAAGAAATCCACTTTGTATCTAGAGACACAGATAGGTTGAAAGTGAGAGGATAAAAAAGGATATTCCATGCAAATAGTAATCAAATGAGAACAGAGGTGACTGCGTTAATATCAGACAAAATAGACTTTAAATTTTAAAAGGTTATAAGAAACATGGACATTATACATTAATAAAAGGTTTATTACAACAAAAAGATATAACAATTATAAACATTTATGCACCTAACAGCAGACCATTAAGATATATGAAGCAAAAATTGACAGAGTGGAATGGGGGATATAGGCAGTTCTACAATAATAGTTGAAGACTTCAATACCCTACTCTAAATAATGGATAGAATAAACAGAGAGAAGACACATAAGGAAACAAAGGACTTAACACAA
Source organism: Cynocephalus volans (assembly GCF_027409185.1). NCBI lineage: Eukaryota > Metazoa > Chordata > Mammalia > Dermoptera > Cynocephalidae > Cynocephalus > Cynocephalus volans. The sequence continues at coordinate 24,469,258 of NC_084471.1, read as the reverse complement.
TATAACAACTAGATTTAACAAACATATTCAGAACAGTGTACCCAACAACAATAGAACACATATTTTTCTCAAGTGTACATGAGACATTTTCCAGGAAAGATCATATGTCAGGGCACAAATTGTCTCAACAGACCTAAAAAGAAAGATTACACGAAGTATCTTCACTGACCACAGCAGGATAAAGTTAGAAATCAATAACAGAAGAAAAACTGAAAAATTCACAAATTTGTGAAAATTAAACAACACATTCTTAAACAAGCAATGGATCAAGAAAGAAATCATAAGGACAATTAGAAAATACTTAGAGATGAATGAAAACAAAAACACAACATACCAAAACTCATGGGACACAGTAAAAGTAGTGCTAAGGGGAAATAGCTGAACATGTATAGCTATAAATGCCTACATTAAAAAATAAGAAACATCTCAAATCAATAACCCAACTTTATAAATTAAGAAAGTAGAAAAAGAAGAACAAACTAAACCCAAATCCAGCATAAGGAAGTAAATGATAAAAATTAGAGCAGAGATAAAGAAAATAGAGAATAGAAAAATAATAGAGGAAATCAATGTAATCAAAAGTTGATTCTTTAAAAAGATCAACAAAATTGATAAATCTTTAGCTAGATGGACTAAGAAAAAGAAAGAGAGGAGACTCAAATTACTAAAATCAGAAATGAAAGTCAGATCATTATTACCAATTGTACAGAAACAAAAAAGGATTATAAGAGAGCAATATGAGCAATTCTGCACCAAAAGACTGTATAACCAAGATAAAATGGAACAATTATTAGACACACAAAACCTAACAAGACTAAACCATGAGGAAATAGAAAATCTAAATAGACTTATAACCAGTAAGGAGATTGTAACAGTAGTCAAAAATCTCCTATCCAATACAAGCCCTGGACCTGATAGCTTTACTTATAAATTATCCCAAATATTTAAAGAACTAACATCAATCCTTCTCAAAGATTTACATGTAGGAAACACTCCATAATTCAGTCTATTAGGCCAGAAAAAATACCAAGAGCCAAAGACACCACAACAAAAGAAAGCTACACACCAATATCCCTTATGATTATTGATGCAAAAATCCTCAAAAAATACTAGCAAATGAAATTCAGCAACATATTAAAAAGATTGCACACCATGACCAAGTGGGATTTATTTGTGGAATACAAGAATGGTTCAATTTAGGCAAATTGATTAAAGAGATACACCACATCAACAGAATGAAGTAAAATAAACACACACACACACACACACACACACACACACAAACATGATCATCTTAATTGGTGAAGAAAAAGCATTTGACAAAATTCAGCACCCTTTCCTGATAAAAACACTCAACAAACAGGAACAGAAGTAAACTACCTCAACATAATAAAAGCCATACATAAAAAACCCACAGCAAACATCATACTCAATGGTGAAAGGCTGGAAACTTTGCCTCTAAGATCAGAAACAAGACAAAGATGCTGACTTTCCCCACTTCTGTTCAACATAGTACTATAAATCTTGGCCAGAACAATCAGCAAAATACATACATACATACATACATACAATAAGAATAAATGCTATCCAAATTAGAAAGGAAGAAGTAAAATTAGCTCTGTTCAGAGATGATATAGACTTATGTGCAGAAGACCATAAAGATGCCACAAAAATCCCTATTAGAATTAATAAATGAATTCAGAAAAGTAGCGGGATACAAAATCAACACACAAAAATCAATTTCACTTCTATACACTAACAATTAAACTGAAAAGAAAATTTAAAAAACAACTCCATTTATAATAGCATTGAAAAGAATAAAATACTTTGGAATTATCTTAGCCAAGGAGGTGAAAGACTTGTACAATGAAAATGGCATGACATTTCTGAAAGAAATTAAAGGCATAAACAAATGGAAAGACATCCCATGTTCATAGATTAGGAGATTTAATATTGTCAAGATGTTAATGCTACCCAATGTAATGTACAGATTTAATGTAATTCCTATCAAAATCCCAATATTTTTTTATTTGAGAAATAGAAAAACCCATGTGAAAATTCATATAAGGATTTTCAAGAGAACTTGAATAGCCAAAACAATCTTGAAAAAGAACAAAGCTGGAAGACTCATACTTCCTGATTTTAAAACTTACTACAATGCTACAGTAATCAAAATAGTGTGGTACTGGCATAAAGATAGACATATAGACCCATGGAATAGAATAAAGTGTGGAAATAAACTCTTGTGTATATGGTCAAATGACTTTTGACAAGGGTGCCAAGACCATTCAATGGGAGAAAAGGCAGTCTTTTCAACAAATAGTGCTATAAAAACTGGATATCTACATGCAAAAGGAAGAAGTTGGATCTTTACTTAACACTATGTAAAAAATTAATTCACAGTGGATCCAATGACCTAAGTGTAAGACCTAAAACTACAAACTGCTTAGAAGAAAACAGGGCAAAAGCTTCATGACATTGGATTTGGCAATGATTTCTTGTATATGACACCAAAGTCATGGGCAATAAAATAAAAAGTTGACAAACTGGACTTCATGAAAATTTTTAAAAACTGTGCTTTCTAAAGACACTTTTTTCTTTTAGTAAAAGGACAGCCCATAGAACGGGAGAAAAACTTGCAAATCATTTCTCTGACAAGGAATTAATATCTAGAATATATAGAGAACTTCTAAAACTCAGCAACAACAATGACAACAACAAAACTCGATTTAAAAATGGGCAGAGGACTTAAACAGACATTTCCTCAAAGAAGATATGCCAATGGTCCATAAGCACATGAAAAAAATGCTCAATGTTACCAATAATTAGAAAGTGTGAATTAAAACTACAATGAGATACCACCTCACACCCTTAGGATGGCTACTGTCAAAAAACGAGAAAGTAACATGTGTTGGCAAGGATGTGGAGAAATTGAAACTCCTGTGCACTGTTGGTAGGAATGCAAAACATTACAGCCACTGTGGAAAATGGTATGGTAGATTCTCAAAAAATTAAAAATGGACTTGCCATATGATCCAGCAATTCTGCTTCTCTATATATATACCCAAAAGAATTGAAACAAGGATCTCAAAGAGATCTCTGTATGTCCATGTTCATCGCAGAGTTTTTCGCAACAGTGAAGACATTGAAGCAACACAAATATCCATCAACAGATGAACGGATAAACAAAATGTGGTGCATACATAAAACGGAATATTATTCAGCCTTAAAAAGGAAGGAAATTCTGACATACATGGATGAACCATGAGGACATTATGCTAAGTGAAATGAGCCAGTCACAAGAAGACAAATACTGTATGATTCCACTGAAACGAGGTACTTAGAGTAGTCAAAATCATAGAGACAGAAAATAGAGTGGTGGTTGCCAGGAACTAGGGGGGGAGAAAATGGGAAGTGATTGTTTAATGGGTATGGAGTTTCAGTTTTGCAAAATGAAAAGAGTCCTGAAGATGGATGGTGTTGATGGTTGCACAATATAAATGTACTTAATACCACTGAACTATACAGGTTAAAAATAATTAAGATAGTAAATTCTATGTTATGTTTATTTTACCACAATTAAAAAAAAGGAAAAGAAAAAAAAAAAAAAAGCTGGGCAAGGCACTCAGTGGTTTGTGGCAGCATAAGGTTATGTGTTAAAAATGTACCTAGGGTTTGTTTTAATCATATATGGTAAGACAGCAGGCGTGGAAATGATTGTCATGAAGGAAGTTTAACTCACAAATCCCTAGAAACAGAAGGCACAGCACATCATATGGGGCTATGTGGGAAAGGATCAGGGATGGTTAGGAGGTAGAAGAGAGAAGGGCCAGCTCATGTCCCAGAGCCTTTATTGGGGTTTGGGGGGGAGGAATGGATAAGGCAAGGTAGGTACACTGAGTAAGTTTGAGATTGGATAGTTTGAATAATTTTGGTAGGCTCTGAGCTATAAGGGATGGTCCCTAGTTGTTTGGTACCTGAGGTGATTTAGGGTAAGGGGAATATTGACTTGGTGTGTGAGTTTGATAAAGGAGATGGTGGAGGGTGTGGACTCTGGATTGATTAGTTTGTATATCAAAGGCCTGCTCATAGGGGTGGTTAGGTCTACTGGAAGCAGTTCTAAGCATCCAGTGTTGAGGCAGGTGGAGGAGCACCTCTTATGTCTCCAGTACCTTCTGAAAACCACTAGTAGAAAAGAATCTTACAAGTGGTTGGTGCAGCCTCTATGGAAAATGGTATGGAGGTTCCTTAAACAATTGCAAATAGATCTACCATACGACCCAGCCATCCCACTGTTGGGAATATACCCAGAGGAATGGAAATCATCAAGTCGAAGGTATACCTGTTCCCCAATGTTCATCGCAGCACTCTTTACAATAGCCAAGAGTTGGAACCAGCCCAAATGCCCATCATCAGATGAGTGGATACGGAAAATGTGGTACATCTACACAATGGAATACTACTCAGCTATAAAAACGAATGAAATACTGCCATTTGCAACAACATGGATGGACCTCGAGAGAATTATATTAAGTGAAACAAGTCAGGCACAGAAAGAGAAATACCACATGTTCTCACTTATTGGAGGGAGCTAAAAATTAATATATAAATTCACACACACACATACACACATACACACACAAACCGGGGGGGGGGGGAAGAAGATATAACAACCACAATTATTTGAAGTTGATACAACAAACAAACAGAAAGGACATGGTTGGGGGGGAGGGGGGGAGGGAGAAGGGAGGGAGGTTTTGGTGATGGGGAGCATTAATCAGCTACAATGTATATCGACAAAATAAAATTTAAATAAATAAATAAATAAATAAATAAATAAATAAATAAAAAAAAAAAAAAAAAAAAAAAGGTTTCTTTAAGATCGTACAATTCCATGATTGATTCAGTTTTCCTAAATGTTCCCTTTAAGGTCAAAGAACTGTGTTAGCAAAGATAATAATTATTACTGATTAGTACTTTTTACGAAAATTGAAGTAATGAATAAAGTAATTTCCTTGCTTTACTAACTGGCAGAAAATTTGAGAATAACACACATTTTGGGAGTTTGGATTGTAATCATTTATAAGAAGAAAACCTTTAAATGTCTTCCTTCTCAAGACCATTTGATTAACTTTATCATAAAACACTATTAGAAGATATGCTTCAAAATGTTTTCTTGTAAAGCTTCAACAACCTCTCAAAATTGCTCACGTACATCTGCAATGTGTTTGCTATTCCACTGATTATCATCCAGTGCTATCACTGACCCTGACAATCTCTGGATTACCTTATGTATGGAGAATAATGCTTTGCAATTTTCCGACTATTGATAGAATTTCCAATTTAAAGTGACATGAAAATATTATAAGTAAAGATTCTGTTCCAGTTATTTATTGCTACATAAAAAATCACCCCCAAACCTTAGTGGCTTCAACAACAATAATTTTATTACTATGTCTCATGGGTCCAGCTGTCAACTGGGCTCAGCAGGTGGTTCTCACTCAGAATCTCTCATGCAGTTGCAGTTACATGGTAGCTGGAGATGAAGTCATCTCAAAAACTTCCTTAGTCATGCCCACCAGAACAATTCAATGTGACTTCTCTATGTGTCTGTTTGATCTGTTCACAGCATGGTAGCTGGGTTCCAAGAGCAAGTGTATCAAGAAGCAGGCAGAAGGTGTATTGCCTTTTATATCCTAGACTTGGTAGTCTCATAGTGCCGCTTCTGTCATAGTGACAGACTCATCCAGACACAAGGAGAGGGAACCTCAAATCTTCTCAATAAGTGTATCAATCTCATGTTGTTAGAAGAACATGTGGGATGGGAGGTCTTATACTGGTCATCTTGTGAAACTCAGTCTGTCAAAGTTCACCCTCTGTTTACAGCAACTTACATTCCTCCCCTTTGCAAAATATATTTATCTCCTTCCCGAAGAACTCCAAGTCTCATTCTCATTATAATATCAACTTGAAATCCAGGGTGTCATCATCTAAATTAGGTCCAGGTGTAGATTAGACTCCTCAGGTGAAGTTCCTGGGGTCCATCTCCTTGAGCGCCATTCCTCTCAATCTAAACACTGTGAACTTAAGAGTGCATTTATTTGCCCCCCATACACCCAACATACAATGGTGGCATAGGCGTTAGATAACCTCTATAGACATTTGCATTCAAAAAGAGGAAAAATGGAAGGTGAACAGCATTTACTGGCCCACAGAAATTCTAAAATCCAGTTGGGTACAGGTTGCCAGTTTCTGGATTAGGGCTCAGTCGTATCATATTAGAGTTGTTCACTATTGCTCTTGGTTCTGTTCTCTGGGCTCTTAGTCTCTCCTCCTGAATGATCCTTCTTTTCACATAAGAAAAATTCTTTTATTTATTTATTTTTATTTTTTATTTTTTATTTTTTTAAATTTTATTTTGTCGATATACATTGTGGTTGATTATTGTTGCCCCTTACCCAAACCTCCCTCCCTCCTCCCTCTCCTCCCTCCCCCCCAACAATGTCCTTTCTGTTTGCTTGTCGTATCAGCTTCAACTAATTGTATTTGTTATATCTTCTTCTCCCCCCCGCTCCCGGTTTGTGTGTGTGTTTGTGTGTGTGTGTGTGTGTGTGTGTGTGTGTGTGTGTGTGTGAATTTATATATTAATTTTTAGCTCCCACCAATAAGTGAGAACATGTGGTATTTCTCTTTCTGTGCCTGACTTGTTTCACTTAATATAATTCTCTCAAGGTCCATCCATGTTGTTGCAAATGGCAGTATTTCATTCGTTTTTATAGCTGAGTAGTATTCCATTATGTAGATGTACCACATTTTCCATATCCACTCATCTGATGATGGACATTTGGGCTGGTTCCAACTCTTGGCTATTGTAAAGAGTGCTGCGATGAACATTGGGGAACAGGTATACCTTTGACTTGATGATTTCCATTCCTCTGGGTATATTCCCAACAGTGGGATAGCTGGGTCATATGGGAGATCTATCTGCAATTGTTTGAGGAACCTCCATACCATTTTCCATAGAGGCTGCACCATTTTGCAGTCCCACCAACAATGTATGAGAGTTCCTTTTTCTCTGCAACCTCGCCAGCATTTATCGTTCAGAGTCTTTTGGATTTTAGCCATCCTAACTGGGGTTAGATGGTATCTCAATGTGGTTTTGATTTGCATTTCCCGGATGCTGAGTGATGTTGAGCATTTTTTCATATGTCTGTTGACCATTTGTATATCTTCCTTAGAGAAATGCCTACTTAGCTCTTTTGCCCATTTTTTAATTGGGTTGCTTGTTTTCTTCTTGTAAAGTTGTTTGAGTTCCTTATATATTCTGGATATTAATCCTTTATCCCCATCAAAATTCCAAAGACATTTTTCTCAGAAATGGAAAAAACTCTCCAGACATTTATATGGAACAATAAAAGACCATGCATAGCCAAAGCAATGCTGAGCAAAAAAAATAAAGCTGGAGGCATAACACTACCTGACTTTAAGCTATACTACAAAGCTATAATAACCTAAACAGTATGGTACTGGCATAAAAACAGACACACTGACCAATGGAATAGAACAGAGAATCCAGAAATCAACCCACACACTTACTGCCATCTGATATTTGACAAACGCACCAAGCCTATTCACTGGGGAAGGGACTGCCTCTTCAGCAAATGGTGCTGGGATAACTGGATATCCATATACAGGAGAATGAAACTAGATCCATACCTCTCACTGTATACTAAAATCAACTCAAAATGGATTAAGGATTTAAATATACACCCTGAAACAATAAAACTTCTTAAAGAAAACATAGGAGAAACACTTCAGGAAATAGGACTGGGCACAGACTTCATGAATACGACCCCAAAAGCACGGGCAACCAAAGGAAAAATAAACAAATGGGATTATATCAAACTAAAAAGCTTCTGCACAGCAAAAGAAACAATTAACAGAGTTAAAAGACAACCAACAGAGTGGGAGAAAATATTTGCAAAAATATACATCTGACAAAGAAAAATTCTTATTCCTGTTTTCTGTCCATAAAAGCTTAGGGGTCCAAAGGACTCTTTACATATTTTACTCTCTCTGTCCCTTTTAGTCCAATCTAGGAATGCTTCTATCAGAATAATTATCTCAGAAACATGGTGGGGTTTGTGTTTATTAGTTTAAAATTCACACCATTAGTTAAAAGCCGTATCTGCAAATCTCTTAGAGATAAACCCTTCTCTACCTTGGGTTCCCTGTGAGATGGCTGTGAGATTCCATGTGATGTCCTTAGAGGCTCAGAAGCTCCATTGCTCAGTAGGGAGGAGCCTCAGACATGCTCTTAAGATAATGGGCCTCTTGTCTGTCTAAAGTTTCTATGAAGCACTGTCTTTGATCTTTTTGAGAACTTAATTAAGAATTTTATAATCATACCCTGGGATTACATTTTAGACCATACTTCCCTGATAATGATGTAGATCTGAACTCTGCCCAGAAGCCATTTATTGATTTTAGATTCAATTGTCACCTGGAGAGACTAAGAATAAAACCCAGTTTTATTTTTCTGCACAGAGAATCCTGCCCCTTTTGTATTTAACAGTTCATTTTTTACTTATCTCTGTCCTCTCACAATTTGTCATGGATAGCAAGAAGCAGCTAGGTGGCACTTTTAATATTCTGCCTGGAAATTTTATTCAGATCATCATTAGGTACCTTTACTATTTTCCTTTTTATTAAAAGTGACAGAATTTTGTGCCACTATATCACAAAAATCTTCTTTCCTCTAGCTTCCAATCACATTTTCCTTACTTACCTCTACTAATCCACTGGCAACTTACTCAAGGTGCTTTAGGCTTCTGTTTAACACTTGCCCTTTTCGGCTTTTGCCAACATTCTTTCCAAGTTCTTTTAGACTTTTCCCCAACACTTTTTTCAATAGCCGTCCAGTTTCTTACTGCTATTTGGTTCAAAATCTGATGCCATATTGTGATGGCAGCACCATGTTTCCAGGTACTAAAATTTGCTCTAGTCATCTCTTGCTACATAAAATCATACAATAATACCTTAAAAATGCAGTTTCAGTAGGACAGTGGGTGGGATTGGAGTCAACTGAAAAGTTTTCTAACTCACATGTCTGGTGGTTGACACTGGCTTTCAGCTGAACCGTCACTTGGGTTATTAGTCAGAACAGCTACATGCAGCTTCACCGCAAGGCTTTCTGGCTTCCTCACAGCATTGTGGCTGGATTCTAAGAGTGAGCCTCCCAAGGAAACCAGGCATAATCTACATTGCCTCTTATGACCTACCCTGGGAGGTCACTTAGTGTCACTTCCACTGTAGTCACTGGCCACACCATATTCAAATGTAAGAAGTATAAATCCCATATCTTGATGGGAGAAATGTCAACATCACATTGTAAGAAGAGTGTGTAGATGGAAAAATCTTACTGTAGTCATCCAAAATACAATGCACCACAGGCTGATATAGTTAACCTGCTAAATTCATTTTTAATCTCAATTTTTTATGAAAGAAATGGAAATTATGATGAATGACACTGACTCCCTATGTCAATAACAAAATCTAAAAATTAAAATAAAGGTGATGATACTTTCATGAGAATGCCAGAACTAGTTAATAAAGAAGTGCATTTTTCAAGAGACAAATGTGTCCTGATCTAAAACAACAGAAATACAAACATTGCCTACTCTCTATGCCAAAAGTATTTAGCATGTTTGTCTTATTAAATTATAGTGAGTCCTTACTTGGTAGACAAGGGATGAGGTTTATTAGTTCTTGATGAATGGGAGTACACTTACAGAAGCTCAGAGCTGATATTTAATTTCTGTAGGGGGTTTGGGGCATTAAATTTCAGCCATTAAATCACTCATCTGCACATTGGACTTAATAACGCACTGGACTGTGACAGCAGTAGAGTGGAAAGAGGTTTGGAGGACAGACATACTTGGCTTGGGATCTCAGCTCTGCCACTTCTAAGTTATTATTGGTAGGCATGGAAATTAATTTCCCTGAGCCTCAGTTTCCCCATCTGTTATGGGATGAATTATGCATGCCCCCTCCCCACCATTCATATGTTGAATCCCTAACTCCTACTACTTCAGCCCTGTGACTGTATTTGGAAATACAGCTTTTAAAGAGGTGATTAAGTTTTAAAATGAAGCTGTTAGGGTGAAATCTAATTCAATCTTACTGGTGTCATATAAGAAGAGGAAATCTGGACACACTGAGAGACACCCGCGGTGTGCATGTATGGAAGAACAACCACGTGAAGAAGCAGGAGCAGGCTGGGCATCTGTGAGCTAAGGAGAGAGACCTCAGAAGAAACTAACCCTGCTTCCAGTCTCCAGAACTGTGAGAAAATAAATTTCTGTTGTTTAAGCCACCCAGTGTGCAGATTTTTGTTATAGCAGACCTAGCAAACCAATACATTATCTTTAAAATGAGGATAATAATACTTCCTTCTGACAATTCAATCAGATATTTATAAAGCAACAAACAGTGCCTGACATTTTATAGACACCAGACGAAGAAATCATCTCTCCTCTGTAATAAGATTGTGCTAAAATATTTGCTAATATTGTGCTAATTACACATCAGTAATTAGAGAAATGAAGTTGAAGTCTCAACAAATACTGAGACTCTTTATAATTCTTTATTGTTTTACTTCTCTGAATAAGTTATGTGATCTCTTATGGTTCCTTAATATGAGTACTTTATCAAACACACCAAGAGACACCTGGGGTCAAATCCTGTGACCCCTTTGGAAGTTGACTAACTTATGTCTATATTCCCCTTCCCTGCTAAATATCACTAGGTCTCCCCTACCTAACTTGAGGACCTCTCTCTTGACAATCACAAGGCAGTTCTTTGAAGGGGTCTTGGGATGTACTCAAGTACCAAAAAGAACTTGTAATTTTGAATGTCTTAAGAAACTGGGATGTGATGTCTCCAGGCTCAGTCTGATAAGCACTTCCCCTATTCATTCCCATCTGCTGTGTGGTTCTTAGGAAATGACAAAGTCTTATTGTAAAATCTGAGTCTGTTTATTTCCCACAAGAATACCCAGCAAAAGAAGGATCACCCCTACTCACCCTTTCCTTGACCAGAATTAAAATAAAAAACAAAAACAAAATCACTGGATTCTTTCAAGGACAAGATAAGAATCACAACATTATCAAAGATATTTTGGTGCCATAGAGCAAAATTGCAGCTGAGAATCCAAGAAAATACTGATTTTACCAGCAGAAAAAAGTTTGAGGGAATGAAAAGAATGCCCCAAGAACTATTGAAGAGAAATATAAGATAATAAAATAGGAGAGTTTAAGGCTAAGCGTATACATGAAATGTGGGAGATAGAATCAAAGATGAACTTACAGGTTAATAAAGAGCTCGTCCCTTTACTTCCAAGGCTATCTAGTTATACAAGCTCCCTGAGCTCCCTGAGTTCTCGGTGTTATTCAAAAGCTTGGGAAGCAAAACCAGACTTCAGACAATCATGATCTAGTTCAGGATACTAAGTGCCTTCAAATGTGTATGAGTCATTCACTGGTGCTGAGCCTTGTGGGAAACAGATGAAAAAGTAAGTTCTGGATCACAGTAAGACTGAATACACATTTTGTGGGGTGGGACAGACCATTGTGAAGTTTTGCCCTAGAGACTGTTCCTAAACAGGTTTCATCTGGTAGCGTGAACAACAGATATTTGTCTTTTCTACTCAAGGGATAATTTGAACATGCTTTGTGATCATTCTCAGCAGATTCACTTGATTTGTAAGCAAAATGGTGAAAGTGGTAATAGTCCATAGATGCAATTCTACACTTTGTGACATAAAAGGTAAGACCACTCAAGTGAGAATGTCAGAAATCAAGCTGTTCACCAAAGATTTATATTCCCTTCCACAAAATAGAGCTGTCGTGTTGCTAGGAATCAGCTACCTATCCAGAAATTATACCTCCCCAGCATACCTGCATTTAGATGGGACCATGTGATAGAGATCTAAAGAAGAGAAGGCAGGCAGAAGGGATGCAAACCACCTCCAGGCCTGGCCCAGGAAAACCTCCTGTGCTATTCTCCCTTCTCTTTCCCATCTGCTGGCTAGATATGGACACCCAGACTGACCTTGGAAGCCACATGTTGAAGATTGCAGTCTCGGAATGAACCCCTGCATCTGAGGCCTTACCATTTGGACTTTACACAAGCAAGAAAAAAATTTCTATTATGTTAAGCCACTAAAATTTTGGTGGTATGTCTGATCCTATAGCTAATATTTACCTTAGTTTATATGGAGAGAGACAGGGAAAGAAGGAAGTTCTACAGTATATTTTGTTTCCTTATGCTTTTGTGTGCCTTCTTCTGCTCTTCCTCCCTTCTTTGATTCTTACTTATCCTTCAAGACCAAGGCCAACTATTACTTCCTCCAAGAAGACTTTGAAACTTTCCCAGGCTGAGTTAAATATGGAATTTGAGTGATGGATTGTAATCCTCTGTGTATGTGACCATCTGCTAATATCTAAAAACCTAATTGGCATATATTTGTTAAATTAATATATAAATTAATAAAATGTAGAAAGGGAACTATTTTAAGCACAGTTGTGGAAAGTGCGAGCCTCTTAAAAATAAGGAAGAAAAAGTTTCTGCTGGTTGTAGAAAATGCAATTGCTCTAAATATTAAAAAATACCCATGTACTGCCAGACTTTCTTCTGCTTTATATTACCTTCTATTAACCTTAATTATAGCACCTAAAGGATAGCACATGGTGATTCATGCAAGTCTGATTCTTTCGCTGGATTTTGAACTTCCTGGAGATGGAGGTCATGGTCATCCTTATGTTTTTATTTCCAGGTCCCAGCATGGTGCCTGAAATAGTGTAAGCCCCCAACAGATGTCCAGTGACTGACTCACTCAACTAGGTGACTAGCTGACTGACATGTTTAAGAGATAATCTCAAAGTTTCTATCAATAAGAAAAGTTAATTGAACTAAATTAGCTTTATTATAGGAAAAAAGGTTACTGAGTTATAATCTACATACCATGAAATTCATCTGTTTAAAGTGTACAATTCAATGATTTTTAGTATACTTAAGGGGTTGGGTTGGCCTGTTAGCTCAGTTGGTTAGAGTGTGGTGCTGAAAACACCAAGGTCCTGGGTTTGATCCCTGTGCCAGCCATTGAAAGAAAGAAAGAAAAGAAAGAAAGAAAGAAAGAAAGAAAGAAGGAAGGAAGGAAGGAAGGAAGGAAGGAAGGAAGGAAGGAAGGAAGGAAGGAAGGAAGGAAGGAAGAAGAAAGAAAGAAAAGAAAGAAAGAAAAGAAAAGAAAAGAAAAGAAAAGAAAAGAAAAGAAAACACAAACCACAGGAATTGTTCAACCATTCTTCCCATAATCTAATTTTAGAACACTTCCATCATCCAAAAAGGAAACCTGTAGCAGTCAATCCTCATTCACCCTCTTCCTACCTCCAGCCCAAAGCAACTATTAATCCAGTTTCTGTCTCTATAGATTTGCCTATTCTGGAACTTCACATAAATGGAATCATGCAATCTGTGGGAGTCTTTTTTTTTAAAGTTTCACCTTTTGACAAATGCTGATTATCTTTTTAAAGTGCAGTTGAATATTATGAAATATGCTCTTAAAATTACAAAAATAGAAATAAAATGGGGTTTTCCATCACTTTCTGAATTTCTTAGAAATAACAGTTAATGGAAACTGCAGCTGAAGTTTTCTTACAAGTAATTCCAATAATTGATATTTTCTCCAAATATCCAAAAGTTCCCTACAGTTTTTGCAGATCAATTTTGTGACATTTTATAACAAGTCCTGATATTGAGAAATGTTAGAGAGTAAATATGCAGCTATGCAGTTTGGCAGGGTCTGCCTGTGTTCACCATATGTGTCTTCCTCTTGTCCTCCTAGACACACAGTTTGACTCTTCTCCTGTGTCCCTTATAGTTAGATGGTTATATTACTCAGTTCTGGAATGGAATGGAATATGAGTACAAGTTACGTGAGCATGAGTTACGTGTGCCACTTATGGGCTGTGATGGTTAATTTCACGTGTCTACCTGATGGGGCCATGGAGCGCTCAGATCTTTGGTTAAACATTATTCTGCATGTGTCTGTGAGGATTTTTTTTCATCTATCTATCTATCTATCTATCTATCTATCTATCTATCTATCTATCTATCTATCTATCTATCTATCTATCCATCCATCCATCCATCTGTTTGTCTATCTATCTATCATGTATCTGTCTATATACCTACCTACGTTACAATACAATACCTCTATTGTATTGGTTCTGTTCCTCTGGAGACCTCTGACTAAGACATGAGTCTAGAACATAAATCTGCCCACAGAGGATCCTTGCTCTCTTCTCTCATCTATTGAATGAATGGAGAGAATTCTACAAACCTAGGGAAAGGTGGGACGACCACAAAATGGCAGGTATCTATGTCCCTAAATAAAGCATGAGAAGAAAACCACCCAGTCAACCTGCATTGCGCTGCGACATGAATAAGAAATAAACATTCACTGTGTTGATTCACTGAGATTTGGGGGTTTATCTGTATGGCAGCTAGCATTATTTACCATAGCACATACTGCATGCTAGACTTTTATGGAACTGAAGGCAAATCCATTCCAAGTCAAAATGTAACTAAAAGTTAACTACCTCAGTGGAATAAATACTTTGTTGGCGAATTCTCAAAATTACAAGAGGAAAATGAGTCACAAACTTGTAATGCTTGGCTATGGCCCGTGTACTGGCTCAAATGAAGGCTGTGAGTCTAGCCGGAGAAGCTGAATTCAGGGGCACTGCTTAGAGTTCAGACTGTTGGAGTGAGCAGGACTGAAGCCATGTTGGGACCTAAAACTCCCTGGGCTGCAGAAAAAAATTTTAAATACAGGTCTTTTTTTGCATGCATTTCTCTGAATTCCCTCTTTTCCCATGATTACTTGATATTTTCAACCTTGGTTACAAGGTACAGGGCAGAATGACATTATTTACATAAGAGTAGAGCTGTTTTTCAGACCCTGAGAAACCAAAGAAGACATCAATAAAGCTATGCTGATTCCATCCTGAAGCAAATCAAAAGCCTGCAGGACCCTAAGATAACATCAAGGACGAGAACAGAAGCCAGACAAAGCCTTGACAAGAGTTTGCACCTGGTCCCTTACGTGTAGCCCCCACAGCTCATATCTCCCCCTCCTGCTTTCCACTCCCTCAACCTTGTCCTTAAAGCCACTCAGCAAATCTGAATCTTGGAGATGGTTTGAGTATGGCCATCTCCTTCAGGTTGACTGGGGAAATGGGTTAACCTAATATCTTCATTGGCTTTGCCAGTATTCCTGAACAAAGGTGTTTTCCTTTTTCAACATTTTTTTTTATGGTTAAGGTGGTAAATTTTATTTATATGTTTTTCAGTACAATTAAAAAATTTAAAGTGTAAAAAAACTGTTACATTTCCTTATTGACTAAAAAAAATGTTCAAATTAGATTGTGGTGATGGTTGTCCAACCCAGTGAATACACTAAAAAACATTGAATTGTACTCTTTAAATGAGTAAATTAGACGGTATGGGAATTATATCTCAACAGAACTATTTTTTGTTTGTTTGTTTTCTTGGTTATGAGTATTCATGAGATACAAAGCTGATGGTCACCCCTTGTGCCCATGATGTGAGGGCCAGATTTATACTGGCAGCATGTCCATTACCACAAATTGTATTTGTACCCTGCGTCCCCCACACAGTTATCCTCAACCTCCCTCTCCCTCCTTCCCCCCCACTCCACTTCATAGCCCAAGGAATGTCCTCTCTCTCTGCAAGTCCAATGCACCACTGTGGTCTTTCTTTTCTTCCTTCCTTTCTCTCTTAGCTCCCACATATGAGTGAGCACATGTGGTATTTATCCTTCTGTGCTTTGCTTATTTCACTCAACATAAGTTTCTACAGGCTCATCCATGTTCTTGCAAATGGGAGAATTTCATTCTTTTTTATGGCAGAGTAGTATTCCATGGTGTATATATACCACAGGTTCCTTATCCAGTCATCCATTGATGGACATTTAGGTTGGTTCCATGTCTTGGCTATTGTAAACAGAGCTGTGATGAACATGGGAGTGTGGGTATCCCTTCGATGTGGTGATTTCCATTCCTCTGGGTATATACACAGAAGTGGGATTGCTTGATCATATGGAAGATCTATCTGTAGTTGTTTGAGAAACCTCCATACTGTTTTCCAAAGTGGTTGTATTAATTTACAGTCACACCAACTGTGTAAGTGTTCCCTTCTCTCCACACCCTCGCCAGCATTTGTTATTCACTGTATTTTTGATTATAGCCAGTCTAACTGGGGTGAAGTGGTATCTCAGTGTAGTTTTAATTTGTATTTCCCAGATGACTAGTGATGTTGAACATTTTTTCATGTACCTGTTGGCCATCTGTACGTCTTCCTTCGAAAAATGTCTATTCAGCTCCTTTGCCCATTTTTTAATTGGATTATTTGTTTTTTTACTGTATAATAGCTTGAGTTTCTTCTATATTATGGATATTAACCCCTTGTCGGATGCATAGTTAGCAAAATTTTTCTTCCACTCTGTAGGTTATCATTTCACTCTGTTATTTCCTTTGCTGTATGGAAGCTTTTTAGTTTGATATAGTCCCATTTGTTTATTTTTTCTTTTACTGCTTGTGCTTTTGGGCTCTTGTTCATAAAGTCTGTGCCCAGACCTAGTTGCTGGAGTGTTTCACCTATATTTTCCCATAGTAATGTTATAGTTTCAGGTCTTATACTTAAGTCTCTAATCCATTTTGAGTTGATTTTAGTTTATGGTGAGAGATGCATATCTAGTTTCATTCTTCTGCATATGGATATTCAGTTTTCCCAGCACCACTTCTTGAAAAGGCAGTCTTTTCCCCAACGTAGATTTTTGTTGCATTTGCCCAATATCAGATGGCTGTAAGCCTGAGGGGTGAAGTCTGAGTTCTCAATTCTACTCCACTGGTCTGAATGTCTATTTTTAATACCAGTACCATGCTGTCTTGGTTACAATAGTTTTGTAGTTTAATTTGAAGTCAGGTAGTGTTATGCCTACAGCTTCATTTTTTTTGCTCAGGATTGCTTTGGCTATTTGGGGTCTTTCATTGTTCCATATGAAGGGTAGGATTTTTTTTTCCATTTCTGTGAGGAATGTCATTCATATTTTGATGGGGATTGCATTGAATCTATAGATCACTTTGGGTAGTATAGACATTTTCAAAATGTTAATTCTTCCAATCCAAGAGCATGGAATATCTTTCCACCTTTTTGTGTCTTCATTAATTTCTTTCAGAAGTGGTTTGTAGTTCTCATTGTAGAGATCTTTCACCTCCATGGTAAAATTGAACCCTAGGTATTTTATATTTTTCATGACAATTGTAAATAGGCTTAGTTTCTTTATTTCTCTTTCTGTTAGTTCATTATTTGAGTACATAAATGCAACTGATTTAGGGGCATTTATTTTGTATCCTGCAACGTTACTGAAGTTATTAACCAGTTCTAGGAGTTTTTTGATAGAGTCTTTAGGTCTTTCAATATATAGCATCATGTCATCAACATTTGACTTTCAAGTTGTTTGTTTTTTGTGTGGCAGCAGGCAGCCAGACTTTTGTTTGGTAACAAGACCTGACTCATCCAGTCTGGTTTTTCTTAATAGACAAAGAACAAATGCTGTTTGTTGGTAGGTAATCCCTAAATAATTAGCAAACTCAAGCATACTTCTATTATTTTTTTCTAGCTAAACAAATTCCTGTACCTAGTGTACCAAACTTCATGACCTCGAACAAATAAAAGAACATCTGAAAAGTAGAAAACACTTTGCCAGAAAGCAACTTCATTAATAGAGAAGTAGAACTATATACTTGGTAAAACATGGGCTTTGGAACTAGGTTGTCATAGCTTTAACTCATTCATTGATTAAACAAGTGTTTATTGAGAATCTACTAATTAAATTGAACTATAAAAATACTGATAATCAACTCTATTTGAATTATAAAAATAATGGTTTCATGTGGTTAAACCTAATACATGCCAGACACTGTTGTATACACTAATCATGCCAAAGGAACAAAGTCCCTGTTCTTATGGAGCTTACCCTTTAGTAGTGAGAGATAGAAAGAAAACAAATCAAATGTATAGTATGTCTATTAATGATAAATGCAGTTGAGAAAAATAAAGAAGGGAAGGGGGAATAGGTGTATTGTGAGGGGATGAAGTTGCTACTTGACTGTGGTTTGGAAAGCATCTTTGATAAAATAATATTTGAGCAGAGAACTGTAGGAAGTGCAGGAGTAAGCCATTTGGTGAGCTGGGAAAGAGCATTCTAGGCAGAGGAAATAGCAGGTACAAAGTCCCTAAGGTGTAACTGTATTTGGTATGTTCAAAAACAGCAAGGCCAGCGTGTGGAGCAAAGTCGGCAAACGAGAGAGTGGCAAGGGATGAGGTCAAGAAGGTAGTAGGACCAGCTCATATAAACCTTGTACTGCTTCATAAGGACTCTGGTTTTTATTGATCTATAAGATGAAAAAATAAAATAAAAAACTTGGAGGGTTTTCGTGAGAGAAGTGACCTGTTTTCAAAGGACCATTGGCTACTCTGTTGAGATTAGATTGTCAGGAAGAGAAAATGGAACAGAAGACCAGCTAAAAGGCTACTACAATAATCCAGGTGATAGCTTCAGCTAAGATATTCGTTGTGCAGCTAGTGAGAAGAGGTTAGATTTGGTACAACATGAAGGTAGAAATAACAAGATTTGCTAAGGTATCGGATGTGGAACATGAAAGAAAAAGACATATCAAGGATGTTCTGAGCAAGTGGAAAGGATGGAGTTGTCATTAACTGAGATGGGGAAAACTGTAGGAGGAAAAGGTTGGGGGCTGTGAGAATTAGAAGGTTATTTTTGGACATGTAAAGATTGAGATGCTTATTAGACATTAAAGTGGAGATGTCAAGTAGTCAAGTAGTCAGCTGAATACAAAAGTTGCAGAGAGACCCAGATTAAAGATATGAAGCTTGGAGTCATCAGCATGAATAAAATAATAAACAATTGAGGCTGAGGTCTAGAAAGAGACAGAAAAGACAGTCTAAGCCCAGGGCATTCTGGTGTTTGGGAGTCAAAGAAGCAGAAAAAAGAATGACAGTTGAACAGCTGGTGAGGTCAGAACAGAACCATAGTGTTTTGAATGTAAGTCTCTATTCTTATGTAACTTCTCCAAGTTTTAGTTTCCATAAATGAAAAATGCAGAAAATAATTCCTAGGTCATAGGATTGCCAATGGCTGAAAGAGATAGCATGGGAAAGCATACACAAGACTTAGAATGTAAGGTAGGACCCTGCACCACTGACACTCTGCAGGCCTAGGCAGGCAGAAAACCTGGCCAGTCACCTCTGCTGTGCTGCCCCAATCCCACCCATGTGGAAGGCAAGAAGTACCACGTGCTGCCTGGAGACACTGGGGAGGACTTGCACAGCTTCCATGAAAGTAGTCCACAACAGCCACCATCATAGCCTCTACTGCTACAAGAATGGCTTGCTGCTACAATAGCATCTATGGCCAATGTGTAAGAGGCCCAGTGCATATATGACTTCATTCACACAAGGAGAATCACTTGAAGAGCATGGAAAAAGAGGAAGAAATCTTCCTGCTCAAAGTCCACTGTGGAGTAATAGAAGAAGCAACTGTTCCACCAGATGACCAGAAATCAACAAAGAGATACTAGAAATAAAAAAATAATTAAAAAAAAGGAATTTAATACCAAACCCTACAGAACAGGCAATCCTTGAAATAACTGAAAAGGAATTCTGAATAACTATTTCAAGGAAACTCAATGAGATAAGAGAGGACTCAGTTAGACAACACAACACATTGAAATGAGAAAAAAATATTCAGGATATGAAGGAGGAAATTTACAAAGAGATTAATACCTTAAAAAAGAATGTAGCAGAACTCCTGGATCTGATGGACACATTCAATGAAATAAACAAACACAATGAGAGCATCGTAGCAGATTAGAGCAAGCAGAAGAATTTCTGAACTTGAAGATGATCTTTATGAAATAACCCAGGCAGCCAAGATAAAAGGAAATAAGAGTTGAAAAAAATGAAGAAAGTCTAAGAGAGCTAGCAGACAACCTTAAGCATACAAACATCTGAATCATGGGTGTTCCAGCAGGTGAGAAGAAAGGTAAAGGTATTGAAAATCTATTCAATGAAATAATAATGGAAAATTTCCCAGGTATAGGGAAAGACACATACCTTAAGATCCAGGAAGCTCAAAGATCCCTGAATAGATTCAATCCAAAATATCCTGTCCAAGACACGTTATAGTCAAACTGGCAAAGCTCAAAGACAAAGAGAGAATCCTAAAAGCAGCAAGAGAAAAGCATCAAGTCACTTATAAGGGAGCACCCATCTGACTAACAGCAGACTTCTCAACAGAAACTCTACAGCCATAAGAAAATGGGATGACACATTTAAATTACTAAAAGAAAAAAACTGCCATCCAATAATACTATAACCAGCAAGACTATCCTTCAGAAATGAGGAAGAAATAGTGTATTTTCCAGACAAACAAAAACTGTAGGAATTTTTCACCACAGAACAAGCCCTGCAAGAAATCCTCGAGGGAGTCCTGTGTTTGAAATCCAAAAAATGATCATCACTATCATGAATACACAAGAAAGAACAAAACCCACTGGTAAAACAAAAATGCAAATGAGAAAGAGAAAGAAACTAAATCTTACCACCTCAAAATAAAACAACAAACACAGAAGACAATAAAAGGGGAAGAGCAGAACAAAAGATATTTAAAATGACTAAACAGCAATTGATAAAATGCCACAAATAAGACAATACCTCTCAAAACAACCCTAAATGTAATTAGATTAAACTCTACACTCAAAAGACACAGAGATATCAATTGGATCAAAAAGCTAGACCCAACTATACTCTGTCTTCAGGAGACTCACCTCACCTGTAAAGATGCACACAGCCTAATAGTGAAGGGTTGGAAAAAGATATACCACACAAATGGAAGCCAACAATGAGCAGGAGATGCTATTCTTATATTGGATAAAATAGACTTTTTTAAACCAAAAACCATAAAATGAGACAATGAATGACACTATGTAATTATAATGGGATCTATCCAATGAGAAGACATAACAGTCATAAATATATATACACCCAACACTGGAGCACCCAGATATATAAAGCAAACACTATTAGATGTAAAGAAAGAGATAGACCTCAACAATATATATTAGGGGACCAAATGCCCCTCTCTCATTGTTGAACAGATCATCCAGGCAACAAATCAATAGAGAAACACAAGATTTAAATCACACTTTAGACCAATTGGACCTGGCAGATGTCTACAGAATGGTTCATCTGACAACTACAGAACATACATTCTTTTCATCATTACACGGAACATTCACCAAGATAGACCACATGTTAGGTCACAAATCAAGTCTCAATAACTTTAAAAAAATCAAAATCACGTCAACTATGTTTTCAGACCACAACTAATTAAAACTAGAAATAAGTAACAAGCATAACTCAGGACTCTATACAAATACATGGAAATTAAATAACAAGCTCTTGAATGACCTATGGATCCAAGAAGAAATTAAACAGGAAATCAATAAATTTCTAGAAATCAACAAAGATAAAGACCAATCATATCAAAACCTGTGGAATACTGCAAAAGCAGTACTAAGTGGGAAATTTACAGCAATAAATGCTTACATCAAAAAAAAAAATAAAGAGAGAGAGAAGGATTTCAAATAAACAACCTAATACTAGAAAACAAGAACAAGCCAATCCTAAAGTTAGTAGATGGAGAGAAATGATTAAGATCAAAGCAGAAGTAAATGATATAGAGAGCCCAAAAATGATACAAAAGATTGATGAAATGAAAAGTTGTTTTCTGAAGAAGATAAACAAAGTAGACAAAGCATTAGCTAGGTTAACATAAAAAAGAACAAAAGAAGAAGACCCAAATTACTAAAATCAGAAATGAAAAAGAAGACATTACAACTGCTACCATAGAAATACAAAAAAGTCTTTAGAGACTATTACAAACAACTATACACAAACAAATTTGAAAACTTGGAGGAAACGAATAAATTTTTGGACACAAGAAACTATCAAGACTGAATCAAGATGAAATAGAAAACCTAAACAGACCAATAGCAAGGAACAAGATTGAAAAAATCTCGTAATCAGCAGTCTCCCAACAAAGAAAAGCCTAGGGCTGGATGCCTTTACTGCTGAATGCTACCAAACATTTAAAAAGGAATTAATACCAATACTCTTCAAACTATTTCAAACATTTGAAACATAAGCCACTCTCCAAAACTCATTCTATGAGGCAAGGATCACCTTGATACCAAAACCAGACAAAGATATAACAACAACAACAACAAAAAAGAAAACTGCAGGCCAATATCTCTGATGAACATAGATGCAAAAATCCTCAACAAAATATTAGCAATCAGAATACATCAACAAATCAAAAAAATCATATACCATGATCAAGTGGGATTCATCCCAGGGATGCAAGGATGTTTCAACATATGAAAGTCAATAAATGTGATACACCACATCAACAAAAACAAGGACAAAACCCATATGATTATCTCAATAGATACAGAAAAAGCATTTGACAAAATTCAGCATCCCTTCAGGATAAAGACTCTCAATAAATTAGGTATAGAAGGAAAGTATCTCAACACAATTAAAGCCATTCATGACAAGCCCACCACCAATTTCAACCCAAATGGGGAAAAACTGAAGTCTTCCCTTAAGAACAGGAAGAAGACTAGGATTCCCACGATCACCACTCCTATTTAATGCAGTACTGGAAGTACTAGCCAGAGCAATCAGGCAAGAAAAAGAAATAAAGGGCATACAGATAGGAAAAGATGAAGTCAAACTGTCCCTGTTTGCAGATGACATGATCCTATGCATAGAAAAAACCTAAAGACTCTACCACAAAACTCTTGAGCTGATTAATAATTTCAGTAATGTTGCAGGATATAAAATCAACATGCAAAAATCAATAGCATGTATATTCTCCAATAATGAACTAACAGAAAGAGAAATCAAGAAAGTAAGCCCATTTACAAGTCACCAAAAAAATAAAATACCTAGGAATCTATTTAACCAAGGAGGTGAAAGATGTCTACAATGAGAACTACAAATCACTACCAAATGAAATTAAAGAAGATAAAAAAAGATCGAAAGACATTTGATGCTCTTGGATTGGAAGAATCAACATTGTAAAAATGTCCACACTATCTAAAGTGATCTACAGATTCAACACAATCCCCATCAAAATAGTAATGACATTCTTTACAGAAATCAAAAAAGCAATCCTAACATTCATATAGAACAATAAAAGACCCCAAATAGCCAAAGCAATCCTGAGCCAAAAAATAAATAAATAAATAAAGCTGGAGGCATTACACTACCTGAGTTCAAATTATACTACAAAGCTATAGTAACCAAAACAGCATGGCACTGGCATATGAATAGACACTCAGACCAGCGGAACAGAATAGAGAACCCATAAATCAACCCAGAGACTTATAGCCAACTGATCTTTGACACAAGGCAACAAGAACATACATGTGGAAAAGACTGCCTCTTCAGTACATGGGGCTGGGAAAACTAGATATCTATATGTAGAAGAATGACACTAGACCTGCATCTCTCTCCATATACCAAAATCAACTCAAAATGGATTAAAGACTTAAGTATGATACCAGAAAGTATAAAACTATAAGAAGGACTGGGCAAAGACTTTATGAATAAAATCCCAAAAGCACAAGCAACAAAAGAAAAAAAATAATAAATGGGATTATATCAAACTAAAAAGCTTCTGCACAGCAAGGGAAACAATCAACAGAGTGAAATGACAACCTACAGAATGGGTGAAAATACTTGCAAACTGTACATCTGACAAGGGATTAATATCCAGAATATACAAGGAACTCAAAAAGCTATACAGTAAAAAAACAAATAAACCAATTAAATAATGGGCAAAGGAGCTGAATAAACTTTTTCAAAGGAAGGTATACAAATGGCCAAAAGGTACATGAAAAAAATGCTGTACATCACTAATCATCAGGGAAATAAAACCACATTGAAATAACATCTTGCCTCAGTAAGACTGGCCATAATCAAAAAGACTGAGAATAACAAATGCTAATGAGGATGCAGAGAGAGGGGAACTCTCCTATGTTGTCGGTGGGACTGTAAATTAGTACAGCCACTATGGAAAACAGTATGGAGGTTTTTCAAACAACTACAGATAGACCTACCATATGATCCAGCAATTCCACTTCTAGGTATATACCAAAAGGAATGGAAATCATCATGTCAAAGGGATACCCGCACTCCCATGTTCATTGCAGCTCTATTTACAATAGCCAAGATATGGAACCAACCTAAATGTCCATTGATGAATGACTGAATAAGGAAAATGTGGTTTATATAGACTATGGAATACTACTCAGCCATTAAAAAAAATGAAATTCTGCCATTCAGAGCAACATGGATGAGTTTGGAGAAAATTATAAGCGGAATAAGCCAGGCACAGATAGAAAAATACCACATGTTCTCACTCATAAATGGGATCTAAGAGAGAAAGAAGGAAGGAAAGAAAGACCACAGTGGTGCACTGGACTTGCAGAGGGAGGAAAAACACCTAGCTTTTGGGGGGGGTGGGCGGGGAGGAAGGAGGGAGGTCAGGGAGAGGTTGAGGTGGGGACACAGGAATAATTGCAATTTGTGGTAATGGGCATGCTGATGGTATTGATCTGATCATCACATGTTGGGCATAGCTGTGCACCCCTCGAATATGCATAATCAATAAAATTTTTAAAAGTATAATAAAAAAATAAAAAATAATATAAAATAACAAAAGTATTGACATTATAATAAAAAGCTTACTATATATAGTAAGCTGGGAGCGGGGGAGGAAATACTCAGAATGTTCTCAATAAATGCTATTACTGACCTTTGGTTAGATTCTGGACAGATGCCAAATTTTTCATGCCTCCTTCTAATTTTTGCCTCTCAATAAGATCCTCAGAAATGAATCTTATAGTTGAACAGGGTTGGCTATGGAAGTAAGATTCTCATTACTCTTCAAGTATTAATTATACATTTTCCAGTCACAGAGCTCACTGTTATTAGGTCTTTGTTCTTTGCTGTCTTCCTGTTTTGTGAGTGAACTTAGCATTAAAGGAGGAAGTGATCACTAGTACAGGGCTGGGGAGATGGAGGGTTATGAGTTCTTTATCACCTGGCATTAGTGTACCATTACTTCAAAGCGTAACTGCTCACCAAATAATTTAATTTCAGAGCATTTGTTCAATGCTATGGAAGAATTATCTGTATATAAATAGCTGGGTTAAGTAGACCTTTCACCACAGCTGTTAAAACCTATTGTTTTAGCTAGACACCTTGTAGTGATTCAAGATTATCTGTCTTTGAAGAAAGTCTATGCTGTCTTTGATGCAAAGGTGGGTATTTTTAGCTCTCAAAAAAAAAAGAAGCTTTACTTAGGAGGACTAAAGAAAATGTTTGCTGAATAAATCAGGGATAGGTGAAATAGTACTCTGCCTCAATCTCTTGCTTTTATTTCATTTTTCTGCTTTCAACATATATCACTGAATGCTTATTAAAAGAATTAATGAAAAAAATGAGTTAATTATATATGAATGTATTTTCTGTTTTTCTTTAGTCAGAATCCTCCTGAATAATTCTAGATATGTCCTGGGTTACCCTAGAGTCTATCTTTTACAACAAAAATCATGAAATAGGGCTACTTTTCAATAAAGAGACCAAAAGTTATCTATTAAAGTAGCAAGCAGTCTGTAGGGAATCTCGGGAGATCCTCTCATCCTAGCATGGAGCTCAAGCAGATTTTTTTTCAAGTTCCAAACCCTGCCTCCCCTGCCTAGTTGGATTTAAATTGTGTATAGCCTCTTTGGAAGAAAGAATTGGGCAGCAGTAAAGAGAAAAGGAAGACTCGGGTGCTTTAACCTACTGATAGTACTTGGATGCCCAAAGTACAGAAACAAGAAAAACAGGCTACTAGTAATATAAAACCAGGTGCATTAGGTAAACTGAGGCCTAGATTATAACAGTGCTTGGCAAAGAATACTCCAAACCTTAAGTCCCTAAAATTTAAAAAAATACAGAAAGCCATTCATTTTGGTGAGGTTTTATTTTCCTATGTCTTTCTCTCCATGTCCATTCCTGCCACCTTAGTCCAAATCAGTGTCTTCTCTTGCCAGGACTACTGCAAAAGCTTTTTCACCAGTCTCTTTTTTGCCTCTATTGCTCTTCTATAATTCATTCTCCATGTAGCAGTTGGAATGATGCTTCTAAAATGCAAATCAAATCAAATCATTCCCCTATCTAAAATCTTCCAATGGCTCCTCATTGTACTGGGAACAAAGCCCAAACTCCTTCCTGTGGTCTTTAAGGTTGATACATACCCTAATGTGATCCAGCCCCCGCCTACCTCTCTGACTTCATCTTGGGTCATTCTCCCCTTCACCAGTCTCCAGTTACATTGGCATCTTTTTGTGTGTGTGTGTGTGTGTGTGTGTGTGTGCGCGCGCATATGTATGTACAAGTATATGTATAGTGTATGAATGTATATATGTGCATATATACTTTTTTTGTTAGTTGGCATATAATAAACTAACACATTTAAAGTGCACAATCGAACACCATGGTTAAGGGTTCGGATCCCCATACTGGCCAGCTGCCGAAATAAAATAAAATAATAAATAAATAAATAAATAAATAAATAAATAAAAGTGCATAATTGATGTTTTGACATGTACATATGCATGAAACCAAAATCACAATCAAGATAATGGTCATATCTATTAACTCAAAATTTCCTTTAGCCTTTTTGTAATTTCTCACTAATGCTCCCCAATCTCTCTTCATCCCCCAGGCAACAAATACCTGCTTTCCGTCACTATAGATAAGTTTACCTTTTTTTTTTTTACACAGTGTAGTCATTTTGGGGTTTATCAATGTTTTTGTTTGTATCAACAGTTCATTCCTTTTTATTGCCAAATGGTATTTCATTGTATAGATATAGCAGAATTGGTTTATTCATTCAACTATTAATGAACTTTTGGGTTGCTTCCAGTTTGGGGCTGTTAGAAATAAAGCTGCTGTGGACATTCATATACAAGTCTTTGTATGGGCACATGCTTTCAATTCTCTTCTATAAATACCTAGATGTAAATGGCTGAGTTTTAAAAAAGTGCTAAACTGTTCCCCAAAGTGGTTTTACCATTTCCAGTTGCTCCACATTCTACCGAGACTTGGTATGGTCAGTCTTTAACCTTAAACTCTGCAATAGGTATGTATTAGCCCAAAGGCTAATAATGTTAGGTATTTTTTCATATGCTGATTTTACATTTGTATATCTGTATATATTCTGTGGAGAGATGTCTGTTCAAATCTTTTGCTTGTTTTTAAAAACTGAGCTATTTGTTTCTTCACTATTGCATTTGAGAGTTCTTTATAAATTCTGGATCAAGTCCTTTATCAGACATATTTGGAAATGTATTACCTGGTCTGTGGTTCATCTTATTCTCTAAACAATGCCTTTCAGAAAACAGATGTTCTTAGTTTTGATCAAATCTAAATTTATCAAAATTTTCCTTTGTATTTCTTTCGGTGTCATTTTTAAGGAAACTTTGCCTCACCCAAAGTCACAAGGATTTTCACCTATCTTTTCTTCCAGAAATTTTATAGTTTTAGGCTTTACATTTATCCTTATAATCCATTTGAGTTAATTTTTACATGGTGTGAGGTACTGGTGAATGCTTTTTCTTTTTTTTTTTTTGCAAATAATACCAAATTTTTATGGAATATTTGTGGAAAAAACTTCTCTTCATTGAGTTGTACCTTTGTTAAAAATTAACTATATAAATGTGGATCTATTTCTGGACTCTGTATTTTGTTTCATTGATCTACTTATTTATCTTTATACTAATAACATATTGTCTTAGATATTGTGACTTTATAATGTCAGTTAGTGTAAGTCTTGCAACTTTAACTGTTTTATTTTTTGTTTTGATTATACTGCATTTCCGTGTGAATTTGAGAATCAGCTTGCCAATTTCTACAAAAGCCTATTGGGATTTTGATTGGGTAGGCATCCTTTTTTCTCTGAAAATTAAAAGTTTAAGACCTTTGCATTTTTTCTTTGTTTGTTTGTTTTGTTTGTTCTTTGCACAGATCTTCCCATGGCTGGCTTCTTTGTACCATTCAGGTTTCAGTTCAAACCTACGATAGTCAGATACCTTTCCCTGACTACCCAATTTAAATTAATATTCTTCATCTCTCTATATCAAAGCATTCTGTTTTATTGACTTCACAGCATTAATCACTATCTGAAATTAATCTTGTCCATTGTGTATTTAGTTGCTTATTATCTGTCCATCCAACTTTAAAATGTAAGTTATAAGAGAGTAGAGACCTTGCCTGTCTTGTCTGTATCCCTGTAGCCAAAAAGTGCATTTGACAAGCAGATACTAAATATTTGTCAAATGAATGAATTTGACAAAAAGGACTCTTAAGTAAAGACTGAACTAGCATGGAAATAGAGAATATTAACTTATTAACTAGAATATGTTATTTATGCTTTTTTTTTTTTTGGCAGCTGGCAGGAACAGGGTATGTATGAAATAATCTTTTTCCGGGCAGATTGTGGAGACAGGAATGTTACTTAAAGCTGCATTTCTCTTGAAGGTTACCAATTGTATTTATTGGGCTAGATTATGGCATTTCAGAAATATTGATTTTTTTTTCAAAATCACACATCTCAATTTAGCTCAACTTTATTAGCAGAATTTAAAAAGGTCTCACATTAGGAATTATCACTGATAACTTCAGGAAAGTGAAAAAACTGGAACAAACAAAATCTTTCCCCATATATTACACAGATGAAAAACAAAAGGTTTTAGGCCCATGAGAAATTATAAGTATTTCCAAAATAATATTTGATTTAAAAAGAAAAGAAACTAGCCATGGCTTATTGCTTTTCTCACAGCCATACAGAGGCAGCAATTAGAAACTATTTTCATATTGTGCTTGATTATTTAAAATAATGAACAACAAAATCAATTTATTGAACCCTACCTATGTTTTAAATGTGTGAATAAGATTCTGAGGGTCAAGGGTTCAGATCCAAGTTGCCAAATAAAAGATTCTATTCTTAGGAAACTCATATAACACAGATATAAAGCCTAAAGCTGTCTCAAGACCACTTGTAGTAGTATAAAAATGGAATTTTCTTCACTGAGCTCTTTCCCTTAGAATTTTCTTTCATTCATTTAACTGACAAACTTGGGTGAGGTTACTTCAAAAAGTTCATGGAAAAATAGAATTAAAAGATAATAAGAATCTTCCATGAACTCTTTGAAGACCCCTCATATTCAGCATCAGCTACATGCTAGAAACTATGCTAGGCAATGGGGAGAAAAAAATAAATAAAATAGAATCCTAATCCTTCAAAATGTCACCAATGTTGTAATTTTGATTTCTTGAGGGAAAAACCACAACTGAAAAGGCTGGAAATTGTGAAAATGCTGAGTTTCTCTGCCCTGATTTTGTTCTATCATGGCCTTAAGTGGCCTTCATTCAATACCTATGCCTCGTGGTAGGCTTAGCTTTGCCCTTCCTCAGCCAAGTGACTCACAGGCAACTATAGATCTGGTGTTCTATTATTAGCCTTTTCAAACCTGATTATTCTAAGAAGCACTTCCCACTGGCAACATGGTAATCATGTTTAAATATAACCCTCCATGATCAATCTAAATCTCCAGATTTTTTAACTGAGTTTCCTGTGGCTTAGAGAATGTTTTTTTGTTGTCGTTGTTGTTATTTTGCTTTGTTTCTAATTAATTCACATTTTTGTTATCCTAGGTGACTTTAATATGCAAGGGGTGAGTGTGTGTGTGTGTGTGTGTGTGTACTAAGGCATTAGATAGGGACCCTTTAAAGGAAGACCATTGTCCCTTGTAGTCAGGCTGGCTCCTTCTTTCCCCCACACTTTGCCTGCACCTTCCAGATATTCTACAGTTGGAGTTGTCAGTATTAGAGCTAATAGGATGTATAACAACTCATACTTCATGGTTTGTGTAATTGTAGTAGCAAACATTTATTGAATGTTTCCCCTGTACCCGGCAGCATGTGTGCTATCATTTTACCTTTGCATCAGTCCTATGAGGCAAGGACTCTTATTCCTCCATTTTATCAAAAAGGCTCAGATAGGATAAATAATTTTGTCTAGATTATATCAGTAAGTAAAGAGGATAGGATTTCAGCTTAAACCTGTCTTTCTGGTCATAGCCTATATACTTAGTCACTGTATAATATGAAACTAAACTTTTAAGTCAGAAAATTCTAATATTAAAAATTAAGAATGGTTTCTATATCTTTTGCAACTCCATTTTCCAATCTTTCAGTGACATCTTTCTGGGCAATGAGACTGTTCATTTTCTGTCTTTATAGACATGTCTGTTTTTTAAAATAAACTGTTAGTAGCAAATTTCTGCCTCTGTGAATCTGGAAACACAAGGCTATAACTGATCTTTCAGTTATTTTTGCAATTTTGACCATAGGCCATTTATTCTATTTAATATTTGTAGCTCCTGAACAGTGGGAAGGAGAACGTGTGAGTTAACGCAAAACATAAAAATGTCAATATCATATAAAATGAAGGCATAATTTTCTTAGCAAACTTTCCTACAAATTACCTTATTCTTACTCTTTGTCTTTGTTTATTCTTTTCAAATTGTAATAGAAATGAAAACTACTATAAATATAATCATTTAAAAATTTTTCATGGTCCTAAGCTTCTGTCCTATTACTTTCGAGTAATGTGTTTATTCATTTGTGGTTGTTGTTGTTAACTATATTAACCTTAACTTTCAGTTATCTAACTCTCACAATAAACAGTTGCCCAATTTTCCGAAGATCATACTATGCCAATAGTATTTAAGACATGTCTATATGCTTGCTCATATTCAGGAAAAACAGATTAACCAAATAGTACTAGTTTTCTGAATAATATTTTTTTTAATATCTTTTTTCCTTTTTCATTATGCACATTGTATTTTCCATTTGATATGAGACGTTGACATTGCCCTGCCTACACAGTTCCAGAGACGAGCATTTGCTTTACTGATTTCTTGCCTCACCTAGAGAGGGACAATAAATGATCTGAACCTACTGCTGTTCCCATTCTTGGCGGGCAAATCACAATTCCTTCAATCTATTTATCGAGTTTGCCTACATGGTCAATGCAGATGGCTGTAATCAAATCAATTCTGGGACAAGCTGTATTGAATGCTAAAAGCCTGATGTGAACGGTTTAGCCTAAAGATGATAGAATCTATGCAGCTGACAGACAATTAGTATGCTTTGGGAAAATAAAAATGTTTTAATTAATTTACTGTGAGGAAAAAAAATCTATATTAAAGAGAGTAAAATTAAAAATATAATCAAGTGTATTAACATCCCCAAAGAATTAGGCCTGAGGGAAGGACATCTAAAAGATTCCCAATTGATTTCACAAAGACCTACAGATCCATCTAATGAGTGGTTGCTAAATACAACAGGTGCAGCTCATTATCATTTTAGAAGGACATGAATTATAGATAATTATAGGTAAACTATCATTTCCACCACTGTGATGTAGATGACATGTTATGCTGGGACTTTTGTTTTCTCCCACAACACTTGGTGCACATTCACTAAGTTGAGAACATCACAGAAGTTCAAATTTGCAAATGAAAAAAAAGACCATAAAAAACATAGATCAGTGCCCATTGTAAAAAATCCCATGGAGCATCTACATTTTGGTTGCACTACAATTTTGTTTTGTTTACATATTTACAAATCACTTTCCCACTAAAAAGAAGCTAGAGATAAATAAAAAGGCTCATACTCACCAGTTCTGAAGACTTTAAGCACATAAAATAATGTGTTCAAAATACGGTAGATATAAGAGGTAGATAAAATGCACACAACTTCATTTTTACTTTTTCTCTCTGTGGCTAAGTCTTGGTCCCATTTGGTGCCCAAATGTGAAAGTTTGGATGTGTGACTGTGTAGTTTGGTTAACAGTTTGATGTGAATGTAAAGGCTGAAAAAAATGTAAAAGAGCTATTTGGTGACCAGATGTATTAGTCAGTGTTCTTCCGAGAAATAGAACCAATAGAATATATATAGATATATGAGGAGATTTATTATGGGACTTTATTATGGGATGTGATTATGGAGGCCGAGAAGTCCCATGATGTGCTGTCTGCAAGCTGGAAAATGAGGAAAGTTGGTAGTGTAGTTCAGTCTGAGTCTGAAGGGCTGAGAACTTGGTGAGCTGATGATATAAGTCTTGGAGTCCAAG
This sequence comes from Cynocephalus volans, assembly GCF_027409185.1. NCBI lineage: Eukaryota > Metazoa > Chordata > Mammalia > Dermoptera > Cynocephalidae > Cynocephalus > Cynocephalus volans. The sequence goes on along the minus strand of NC_084471.1, from coordinate 24,436,773 downwards.
GCCCGAGAGCCAGGAGCTCTGATATCCAAGGACAGGAGAAAGTGGATACCCTAGCTCAAGAAGAGAGAGCAAATTTGCCCTTCCTCCACCTTTTTGTTCTATTTACACCCTCATATATTGCATGATGCCGACCCACACTGGGAGGTCGGATCTTCTTTACTCAGTCTACTGATTCAAATGCTAATCTCATCTGTAAATACCCACACAGACACACCCAGAAATAATATTTTACCAGCTATCTGGGCATCTCTCAGCCCAGTCAAGTTGACACTTAAAATTAACTGTCACACCAGAAAAAAAGTCTGTGAAATACTAAGTTCCTTTCTCAATGCATGGGTAGAATTACTATTCACACAGTAAGGAAACAAAGCAATATTTAACAGAAACTATGTATTGTAATGCATTTGGTATACCATCATAGGATATGAAAATGGAGTCATGGGAAACCCTGGATCAAAGGGACTTTACCATTCATTCATTAATTCAAAGTATATTTGTGTATTAAATGTACATAATATAGTTACTCATCCACTGGGTTCATTCAAAAACATTGAATATATACTATGAGCCAGGCACTGAGTGAACCAAATAGACTTAGTCTTACCCTTATGGAGTTTAAAGTTAAGTAGAGATAATGACAAACTTCTGGGGAAAAATAAACACAAAAAATGTAATCATAAATATCAACAGGAAACACCAAAGTTCATAAACATAATTCCAGTTATTCAGTGGCACTTGTATAAAAAAGTGTTCAGTGTTGTATAAACACAGGCATAAACCAATGGTAAGCCATTGGAAAGACCAGGGTCAAATGAGATTAGTTGAGTAGGCCAACTAGGGGACTGCATTTAGAAGGAGGAATGGAAAGGGCACATCAAGCAGGCCAAGCAATTCTGGGTAGAAGTGTATACAATAAAAAGATTTCCTAGCAGACATGCAAAAAGGGTGTGGGGAATGAACGTCACCAGTTCTTAACTCTACCTCAGTCTCTATGTTAAGAAGAAAGTCATACTATGGTGCCTATGAATTGAGAGATTGTCTTCCCAGTGGGATAACAGTATAGATCTGTTCCACTATGAAGAGATTTTATCTGTGAAAATCAGATTATTTAGAATAAATGAGGTGCTGGTTATTTGCATGACGAAAAATTGTTTGATTTACAAGGGAATTTTTGCCACAGCATTATTATTTAAATAGTAATTCCTTTTTTATGTACAAAAACAGGAAGCTATTTACTAAAATGTCCTTTATGCACTCTCCTTCCAGAATACATGTGTCACACAAAAGGATGTATCCATTTGCCTTTCAAAAAAACCCAGCAGCCTTATCATTTCATTTTCTTTAGCTATTAATGTCAAGAAGGCTCAATTAAAGTAATGTTTTTTCAGAGTTTGAAAAACCCCGATTTTCCTTGAAAATAGTCTTCCGATGTCAATAGGAGCTATGTTATTCAGTTTTATAGACAGGGAATAAATGAAGGGTTAATATGACATTTGTGCTTTAGTGATGTACCAGGCATATGAATTATGACAGTGGCTTGGAAAAAAGCAATTTCATCTAATAATCTTCCCTAATCTCTTTAATTCAATGGCTTTTCCAGTGCCATTTATCAAATATTTCTAACAAAAATGGCCACATTGTTAAGTAACCTGAAGAATAAAATTTAGCAACACAGATTCTGTGGGTTAAATGTGTCCCCCAAAAGTTCATGTATTGGGAACTTAATCCTCATCATAAAAGTGTTAAGAGGGTAGAAAATCCAATGATGTTATGTGAAGGCTGAGACCATTAAGAAGTGATTAGATTGTGAGTACTGTGCCCTGGTGAATGGATTGGTCCATTCATGGAGTCATGGGCAAAGTTCTGATGGCTTTAAAAGGAGAGCAATTGAGAAGGTTAAACTCTCTTGCTCAGCCCATTCTAGCTGTGTGACACCCTGTGGTGCTGTGGAGAGTTCCTAGACAGAACAAGTCTCTTGTCAAATGTGTTGCCTGGACCTTGCACTTCCCAGCTCCAAACTGGAAGAAATAAATTTTATATCTTTATAAATTACCCAGTTTGAGATATTCTGTTATAAGCAACAGAAATGGACTAATACAACAGATTTGGCTTTTTCTCTCTTATGCAAAGTAAAAAAGTTATGAACACAAACTAATTTAGTTTTGACTTGCTTCTTGTTTGTCATCTAATCAGGAAAAAACATTCTATATAATCCAAAGTATGTTGAAAGGAAAGATGACATTAAAAGCTGACTACAAAATATAACAAAAAATAAAGTTAAAAAAAAGTGACTACTATACTAAACAGGACTTAAAATCTAGTGCCACGAGAGGTCCAGAAGATTAGTTATCATGTTCTTTAGGCTAATTGAGTCCAAATATTAGCATTTGTGAAATGTTCAAAAGGGCCACCTCATTATTAAGCAATCTTAGCAAACGCACACACTGGTCAGAATAGACAGGTCTGGATGAAAGTCACATAATACCCATATGTAGCAATAAAGCAACATGTAAGAGAGCAATGTGATTGGAAATGTACACTTCAGTTACTGCTGATTTAAAAAGTTACATTTGTTTCACGGGGCAGATATATATATTATTGGAAGCTGTAGACTTGCCTTAAAAATCTAAATTTATAAAACCTCACCATAGATAAAATTTGGGTTTGGTCAGTCAGTTGGCCATCTATCCCAGTTTACTTTTTTGTTTTAAAGAGAAAAATATTCTAAATATTTTCTTAGTTAATTTCTTATTTGGGGCTCTAATGACCTATTAATCAATCAACCAATCCATCATCTACCTATCTATGTGTATCTAAAACAAATCTTTGAGGGTATACTATGTGCCAACATTGTTCTAAACCCTGGAATTCCAGTAGTGAACTAGACAAGGTGCCTCTACTCATCCCAGAGAGGTAGATTAAAAATTAAAAAATACTCATAAAAATAATGTCAGTATTGATAAATTAGATGAATAAGAATAAAGCAAAGTAGGAGGAGACAGACTATTTTAAATAGCGGGACTAGGGAAGGCCTTCTTAAGTGGGTAGCTTTCATTTAAGCAAGAGATTCTTACTTTCTCTAATTTATAACATTTTCTTATAACTGAGAACTTCATTCTTGGCTCTTCTCTCTTGCTCCCACTGTTTACTTTTACTAGTTTTTGACTCTCAGAGAGAGTGAGTTAAGAGGTGAAACTCATATGTGGCAAATATTGTTCTTGCTGACAGCTCTACAAAGAGGTTTGGTTGAAAAGGAGTCTAGTGATAATGGATAAAGTAAGATATTCCTAGAATCGAATGATGCACTTTTCCTATGCCATCCTGAGCTCATGCATCAATAGACAATTGAGAATTGCCTGGTTTTCTGAGAGGTCTCAGTCTATCATAAACTATCATATTATAGTTTACTACTAAAGTATAATATTTAATGTATTATAAAAGACACTGGTAATATTTAATACATTAAATATTATAGTTTAGTAGTCAGTTTCAGTTTGTTCTTCTCTGAATGTGCTAGGAAGTCATCTTAAATCCTTAGCAATGAATGTGTACTTTGAGATCCCTCGAAGTAATAAAAAAGGTTAACTTATCAATCTTACATATCATATACTTTCTGCTAATATTAACTGATGACAGAAACTCTGGACAATGTAACGGTCTTAAAGTACTGTTTACCTAGAATGGTTATGCCTCTTAGCAATGGGAAGAGGGCTTGTGGGGGTATCTTAGTTCTGAAAGAAGTGCTTCCTTACAATTACAAGGGCAGAGAAAAACTCTCTTAATACTTCCAGAGAGAAAGAGAAAGAATACAGACATTTAGGCGCTCACAGTCTTTGGAGATACAGACACAATTAAGACTTTTTTTCATCAAAATTCTTCTTGGGAAGTTACACGATATTCCGCATCAGGAGTCATATCTCTGTCTTAGAGGATTCTGTCTACATGCATCAAGAAAGCTTGAATAACCAAGGAAAGTTTTGGGGAATCAAAGAAACCTGGGTTATGAAGGGGTCTTAAAAATCACCTAGTCCAACTCTCCATTTGACACTTGAAAAACTTCTCTGCCATACAATATTCAGACTCCAGTAATGGAAAACTCCTTTCTTCTTAAAGGAGTGAACTCCTTTCATGGAAACCTACGTAACTGGTAAAATGTCCTCCTTTGTTGAGTTGAAATCAATTTCTCTTTAACTTCCACTTCCACAAAAGAAAGTGAAACACTCTTTGGAAGACTCTTTACTTTCATATAACATTTTGACTGCACTCAAGAATTGGAATCCCAGGAGTTTGCTGCACCTCTAATTTAGATTTTTGGAGGGCATGGTGGGGGCAAGGCAGGGAAGAAGAGGAGGCCTTAATCTTGTGCTCTAATTCAGAATTTTCTGAAGTTTTTCATCTATGGTAACCAGGAGAGCTGCTGGAAGTGGTTCTTTAATTTCCATTCTGCCATTGTTTCTTGTGCACTGCTCCTTCAGCAACCTCATGAGGTGCAGGTGGGGGTTGGGGATGACTGAGAAGGCAGTATTCAGCCATTCCTGGGTCTATAGACTTAATACCATCAAATACTATTAAGTCTCCATTGTAACCCAAAGCAAAGACTTTACTAAGCAGCCCATTATATGATTAAACATGCTGAATATTTAAAAGCATTTTCTTATGTGACAGTCTAAGCCCCATGATTTTCACCACTGAATCCTCTACTAGATTAGCAATACATACATAAGTATTTGGAGCCCTTCATGTAATCAGATAGGGTAATATTTTCTTTCAAAGATTTTACATGACACGATGGTTTGTAGATTACCCAGGTTTTCTTCCACTGGATGCTGTCTAGCATATTAAAGACATTTTAAAAGTCTTAAATAAATATGGTTTAACCAGGTACAAAGAACCTGCCACTTTTGGTGATCTGGTCACTGCACTTTTTCCAATGCAGTATACATTTATGAGCACTTTGTTAAAGCTACATCTGATTTCAAAACACGTCAATTAAACTAACTTCCTAGTTCTTTTTCACAAGACTAGTATTCAAGCTAAGTATCCTATGATCTTTCCTTAAACAACTGATTTTTAAAAAATATCTCGAGGCAGAATTTTATATTTGTCATTGATAAATTTCATTCTAATGGTTTTTGTCCAATGTTCTAGCCTTTAGAGATCCTTCTGCATCTTGATTTTGTCATCTATTATATTAGTCATTACTCCCTTCCCAGGTCTGTAGCATCATAGGTTTGAAAAGCACAATGTAATGATCATCTTGGCCCCTGGCTTGGTCTTTCTCTAATGTTCATGGTCAAGGTCAATTACATGGTCTTTCCTTCTGGGATCAATTCTGCTATTAGACTGAGGGTGGGGACAGAATGAATTTAGACACCCAGAATCATATTTTAGCACAGGATAAACTGTATAACTGTAATCACTGGATTCCTCAGGATTTCAAGGTCTAATATTTCAAATGATCTCTAATTTCCTCGGGCCCCTAATTCATGTTTATATGCAAAAAAAATGTAGCTATTATGCATATCCAACAAAAACTCAACAAGTAGGAAAGAAGGTGATATAGACCAAGGAAGATGGCTTGACACTGGAGCAGAGAAAGGATGGATAATCTGCAATCGCATAAAGGCCCCAAGGAAATGAAATCATTCCTGAGTCTTGAGGTCAAGCTACAGGTGAGGATCTGCGTGTGTGTGCATGCAAGGTGGACCGGGAGGCAATGAGAGTTGCAATGGGAAAAACCTGCTTTATGATTCTTTCTGGGGCTTAGCTTACCTGAACATCATTCTTTTGTTTTCAAGAACTGGCATGCTGATATAAGAACTCAAGAAACAGTAATCTCTAATGAGGGTTGCTACCTCAAAGATGATCTAGCCCAACAGTTTTATTTAGCTGTAGTGGAAAGTTCTCAAGAGGCTAATTCTTGTCCATGGTCACATAGCCAATTTGTTTCAGAGATGAGACTAGAGAATCCATGTCTCTCAAGCACTGGTTCAGTACTCTTTCTTACAGAGGAATCCTAAGACCAATAGTTGAAACAGCTCAGCATCAAGTAAACCTTGCTCTCTCTCAACCTAGACCAACTTCTGCTGGCAGTTTATTAAGCAAATGATTGAATGAACACATGAATGAGTGTGGCTTGTCTAACTATATCTGGACATGGAGATGACTATTTAATTTCTTTTTACATTAACTTTTTAAAAACTGATTTAAATATTATAATTCTATAGAAAGTGTGGAGAAACAAGAATCAATACAGTCACTACACAGCTTTATGAATTTGCTTCAAATTGTTAAGACATAACATAGTACAGATACATTTGAAGCTTCCTACGTATCCCTCTCTAATCTATTTCTCCTACTTCATCCCTAAATTTGTTGTTTATAATTTTCGATGGACAGAATTGGCGAAGAGGTTCACAAGGGCCTTTTTTTTTTTTTTAATAAAGAAATACTTGATTGTACTGAATAGAGGCTGGTACACAGGAGTTTGTCCTTGAATTTCCATTTATGCATGGGTTTGCTTATAGGTTCTCTTTTCCATGTCGGGATCATTTTGTCTATTTCTGTGTCAAGTCCATATCATCTTAATTACTAATGGTTCATAATTAGATTTGGCATTTGGCAAGGCAAGTCCTCCCATATTTTCAAAATAATTTTTGGCTTATTTTGGTTCCTTGTTCTTCCTGATTAATTTTAGTATATGCTTATCAAGTTTCATGAAAAACTCAAAATATTACAGTGTCTTTAGAGTTTAAATTGGGAGATAATTGACACATCTGTGATATTGAATCAGTCCATTTTGGATATGGTCTATGGCTTTATTTATTTACAACTTTTATATCCTTTAAAACTGTTTTGTATTTTTTTCCACAAAGGTCTTGCATATCTTTTATTAGATTTGTGCCTAGGTAATTTATAAATGTGTTGATATTACATAGGAAAGGTATTTTATAAATATATATTATATATGTAGTGTATATATTATGTATGTATACTACAAATATACTGTGTATGGTATACATGTATAACATATCTACTACATTTATACTATATGTAATATACAAGTATACTACAGGTATACAGAATATATTGGTTTTCATATATCAATCTTATATCTAGCAACTTCGCTGAACTCACTAATAGTTTGTAGTTACTTCTCAATTTTCCATGGACACGATCTTATAGAACACATGTAATTATTGTTTGTATCTTCCTTTTCAACCATTATGCCTTGTATTTATTCTTCTTATCTTATTGCATTGGCCAGGACCCCGGTATATTTTGAATATAAGCACTGATATATATCTCTCTCTCTCTATATATATATAGATATATAGATATATATTTGCTACGTTTTAGACAGATAATTATTATCAGTTTAAAGAGATTATCTTTTATTTATGTGTGCTAATGGTGGTTTATTTCTCAATCTCAAGAGTGTGGAATTTTATTGAATGCACCTATGGAATTAATTATATGGTTTTTTTCCTTTAATCTAGTGACATTAATAGTTTTATGAAGCATTCTTGTATTCCTGAGATAACAACCAGTTAATTTTTATGGCCCTATAAATTCTAATTATTACCTGAAAGTCCTGCTTGCCACAGCACTTTCAAGGTAGAAATAATAAGGTGTGTCTTGCCATTAGGGTCAAGTGGTGCCTCTTAATGTCTGTGCATGTGTACATCTGTATACACGCAACATAAATACACATATATCTAGTCACTTACACATAAATACATACATAAATATTTACACACACACAGTGTATAAAACAAAATATAGATAAAGGTACTTATACTTTGTCCATTTTATTTCAGGACAATCTCTAAAGTTCTCATTGTTAGTGACACTGAATTCTAATAACCATTTCTAATGGCCAAATATTACAATCAGTGTGGCAATGAGAACAAAATAAAGTGAGGCAGTACAGATTTTAAATGTCTAAGCAGTACTAGAAACAGCATTCATTTTGGCTAAACACTATGATGTCCTTTCAAGAACATTACTTAAAATCTTTGAAGCTCATTTTCTCTTTAGTAATCATGAGTTTAGAGTGAAGTGGCAATGCAGGAAAAAATAACTTACTAAAAATGGTATTTGAAAATTCCTTATGTAGATCCACATAGTGTTGCTAGGGAACATGGTTTTTTAGCATTTGGAAAGCTAGAAAACCAAGCTTCTTACCCCTTTTGGCCATAGAGCTCTATATCATAGATCTGATTTAAGATAGTGTAATGGTTAATTTTAGGTGTCAACTTGACAAGAATAAAGAATTCATAGAAACCTCATAAAGCATTATTTTGGGGATTGTATATGCATCCAGAAGAGATTAGCATGTAAGCCTGAGTGGACAGGGTGGGAAAGTTCCTCTCTCAATATGGGCAGGCACCATCCAGTCTGCTGGGGGCCTTTCCGCCTCTGAGGGGATGCACTCTGCGTTGACTAAGGAAACAGTAATGGCTTCCCCTGAGGCAGCTATCAAGCAAGATAATGCTGATCTTCCTCAGGACCCGCCCCCACCACTCCTCTCTGATTCTAGATTTATGACTAGACTGAAGTCCTCAAGTCCCTGCAGGCTCCTAAAGGTAAGGTACAAAGTGTGACCCATGATGAGGTACGTTACACTCCAAAATAACGACTTAGAGTTTTCTACATCATATAGGTAGAAATCAGGAGAAAATTTCTACTTCATACAAGCAGAAACCTGGAGTATGGGAATGAATATTAAGGGTGTAGAATAATGGTGGAAGGAACCTAAAATTGGGTGAGGCCAAATTTATTAATACAGGCCCACTAAGCGGAGATTCTGCATTTCATATTGCAGCTCAGGAAAGGTTCAACTCTGTACCCCACAGATATGTGCAATTAATTATGTTTCAATAAAAGAGAGAGAAAGAGAGGGAGGGAGAGAGAGAGAGAGAGAATAGATCCCCCTTCCCCAAAAAGGTGCTAGTTTGTTTGGTTGGCTGAAATATGGATCAAAAGATGGCCCACTCTGAGTGGGTTAGAGATGCCTGATCTCCCTTGGTTAACTAGAGAGGAAGGGATTCAAAGACTGCAGGAGATTGGAATGCTAGAGTGGATTTGTCACATAAAACCTACTCACCCACACCGGGAGGTCCCAGAAGACATACCTTTCACTAAGACCTTGAGAAATAGATTTGTAAGTGGAGCTCCAGCATCCCTGAACAGATCTGTGGTTGCTGTTCTCTGTAAACCAGACCTTACAGTGGGAACAGTGCAATGGGACTAATTGGATCCCAGGGTGGCAGGGGCCAAGTGGTGACACTCAACTAACAAAGGCAAGGTAGACAACAGAAGTTGCCCTAATGAACAGAAGAGGCAAAGCAACAATTACAATAGTCTGACTTATGTAGATCTATGGTGTTGACTAGTTAATCATAGTGTTCCTGTGAGCCAAATAGATAGGAAGACTGCTAAATTCTTACTTGGTCTGTATAAGCACAAAAGTCTAGCTCAAATCATAAAAGCAGAGTTACAGCCCATCAGTCAATTTCCAGACTTGAGCCAGTTTACAGACGCAGAACCCCTTGAATGAAGAGATGACCCTGCCCCCTTGAGGAAGGACCCTGGTACACTACCAAAAATGTATACTATTAATCTTTCTCCCATCCTTCCCCAAAGGGGCCTTTTACCAGAGTAAATGTGCACTGGGGAAAGGGAAATAATTAGACCTTCTGGGGATTACTGGACACTGGATCTGAACTGGTAGTGATTCCAGGAGACCCAAAACATCACAGTGGCCCTTCAGTTAGAATTGGGGATTAAGGGGGTCAGGCAATTAAGGGAGTTTTAGCTCAGGTCAGACTCACTGTGGGTCCAGTGGGTTCCTGAACCCATCCTGTGGTTATTTCCTCAGTCTCAGAATGCATAATTGGAATAGACATACTTAGCAGCTGGCACAATCCCCACAATGGTTCCCTGACGTGTGGAGTGTTTAAACATCATAGTGTTTAGACAAGAACTATTATGGTGAGAAAGGTCAAATGGGAGCCATTAGAGCTGCCTCTACGTAAGAAAATAATAGTAAATCAAAATCAATACTGTATCCCTGGAGGGACTGCAGAGACAAGAGCTGCTGTCAAGGACTTGAGTGATGCAGGGGTAGTGATTCCCATCACATTGCCATTCAACTCTCCTGTTCAGCCTGTGAAGAAGATGGACAGATCCTGGAGAAAGAAAGGGGATAATTGCAAGCTCAACCAAGTGGCGACTCCAATTGCAGCTACGGTACCAAATGTGGTTTCATTGCTTGAACAAATTAATACATCTCTGGGTACCTGGTACGCAGCTATTGTCTGGTAAGTGCCCTTTTCCCCATTCTTGCCCAAAAGGCCCTCCAAATGCAGTTTGCTTTCAGCAGGCAAGGCCAACATTACACCTTCACTGTACTACCTCAGGGGTATATCAACTCTCCAGCCCCATGTCACAATTTAGTTCCCAGGGATCTTGATTGCCTTTCTCTTCTGCAACACATTACCCTTGTCCATTACATTGATGAAATTTTGTTAATTGGACTTAAGGAGCATGAAGTAGCAGCTATCCTGGACTAAGTAGTAAGACATACACATGTCAGCAGATGGGAAATAAATCTGACTAAAATTCAAGGGCTTTATCTCTCAGTTAAATTTCTAGGGGTTCAGTGGTGTGGGGCATATCAAGATATCTCTTCTAAGGTGAAGGATAAGTTGTTGCATCTGGCCCCTCCTACCATCAAGAAAGAGGCACAACACATAGTAGGCCTATTTGGATTTTGGAAGCAACACATTCCTCATTTGGGTGTGATACTCCAGCCCATCTACCATATGACCCAAAAAGCTGCTAGTTTTGAGGGAGGCCCAGGACAAGAGAAGGCTCTGCAACAGGTCCAGGCTGCTGTGCAAGCTGCTCTGCCCCTTGGGCCATATGATCCAACAGACCCAATGGTCTTCGAAGTGTCAATGGCAGATAGGGAGCCTTTGACAGGCTCCTATAGGTGAATCACAATGGAGACTGTTAGGATTTTGGAGCAAGGCCATGCCATCATCTACAGTTAACTACTCCTTTTGAGAAACAGCTCTTGGCCTTCTACTGGGCCTTAGTAGAAACTGAATGCTTGACTATGGGCCACCAAGTTACCATGTGACCTCAGCTGCTCATCATGAATGGGTATTACCTGACCCAGCAAGCCATAAGGTTGGCCATGCACAGCAGCACTCCATCATCAAATGGAGATGGTATATACGTGATTGGGCCCAAGCAGGTCCTGAAGGCACAAGTAGGTTACATTAAGAAGTGGCCCAAATGCCCATGGTTCCTACTCCTACACTGCCTTCTCTCCTGAGTTCTGCACGATATGCAGGCACCGCCTGAAAGTGGACAGCTGTGGCACTACAGCCCCTTTCTGGGACATTCCTGAAGGACAGTGGTGAAGGGAAATCTTCTCAATGGGCAAAAGTGCACCTGGCTGTGCACTTTACTGAGAAGGAAAAAATGGCCAAATACATGCTTATATACTAGTTCTTGGGTTATAGGCAATGGTTTGGCCAGATGGCCAGGGACTTGGAAGGAACATGATTGGAAAATTGGTGACAAGGAAATTTGTAGAAGAGGTATATAGATAGATCCCACTGAGTGGGCAAAGGATGTGAAGATATTTGTTTCCCATGTGAATGCCCATCAAAAGGTCACCTCAGCAGAGGAAGATTTCAATAATCAGGCGGACAGGATGACTCACTCTGTGTATACTAGTCAGCCTCTTTCTCCAGCCACCCCTGTCATCACCCAGTGACTCATGAGCAAAGTGGTCATCGTGGCAGGGATGGAGGTTATACAGGGGCTCAGCAACATGGACTTCCACCCACCAAAGCTGACCTAGTTACGGCCACTGCTGAGTGCGCAATCTTCCAGCAGCAGAGACCAACACTGAGCCCCTGATATGACACCATTCCTCGGGGCGATCAGCTAGCCACCTGATGGCAGATTGATTACGTTGGGCTGCTTCCATCATGGAAGGGCTTGCTCTGGATATGGATTTGCCTTCCCTGCACAAAGTGTTTCTGCCAAAACTACCGTCCGTGGACTCACAGAATGCCTTATTCACTGTCATGGCATTCCACACAGCATTGCTTCTGATCAAAGAACTCACCTCACAGCCAAAGAAGGACAGCAATGAATTCATATTCATGGAATTCACTGGTCTTACCATGTTACCCACCATTGTGAAACAGCTGGTCTGACAGAATAGTGGAAAGACCTTTTAAATTCACAGTTACAGTGTCAGCTAGGTGACAATACCCCGCAGTGCTGGGGAAAGCTTCTCCAGAGGCTATATCTCTAAATCAGTGCCCGGTGTATGGTATTGTTTTGCATATAGCCAGGATTCATGGGTCCAGGAATCAAAGGGCTAGAAATGGGAGAGGCACCACTTACTGTTACCCCTGGGGACCCACTAGCAAAATTTTTGCTTCCTGTTTCTGTGACTTTATGCTCTGCTGGACTAGAGGTCTTGGTTCCAGAGGGAGGAATGCTTCCACCAGGAGACACAACAATGACTCCATTGAACTAGAATATAAGGCTGGCACCTGGCCACTTTGGGTTCCTAATACTTCTGAGTCAATAGGCTAAACAAAGAGATACATATGTACACTAGGTTGACAAGGGAATGGACTTGTGATAGTTAATTTTAGGTTACAACTTGACTACATTAAGGAATACATAGAAACATAGTAAAGCATTATTTTGGGGTATGTCTGTGAGGGTGCTACCAGAAGAGATTAGCATAAGCCCAAGTGGACATGGTGGGAAAGATCCGCCCTCAACATGGAGGCATCCAATCCACCGTCGGCCTGCAGGGAACAAAAACAGAGACAAAGGCAAATCTCTCTCTATTTCCAGTGGATTTTGAATATATTCATCCCTCCTGTCTGTGGACATCAGAACTTGAGACTCTTCAGCCTTTGGGTTCCAGGACTTACACCAGCAGCTCCCCGAGCTCTCAGGCCTTTGGCTTCAGACTGAGAATCACACCATCAGCTTCCCTGGTTCTGAGGCTTCTGGACTTGGTCTGAGTCATGCTACCAGCATGCAGTTTACAGAGCGCCAGTTGTGGGAATCCTCAGCCTTCCCAATTGTGTGAGCCAATTCCCCTAATAAATCCTCTCTCCTATATTTATATACATCTTATTGGTTCTTTCTCTCTCGAGAACCCTAATACAGATAGTTTGAAGATTAGTTAGCTTCAAAATATTTAGATAACCACAATTTATGTTTCATGATCAACCTTCCCTCAGGAAATAATTACATGTGTTCATATAATTATGAAACAGGAGACTATATAATCTATTATTTTTCATTATTAGTATACCACATAACTGTGAAATATCAGAATAGAGGTTAAGACTATTGCAATGGTTAATTTTATATGTCAGCTTGAGCAGGCCACAGGGTGCACAGATATTTAATCAAATATTATCCTGGGTGTTTCTTTGAGGGTGCTTTTAGATGAGAGCAACTTTTGAGCTGGTAGACTGAGGAAAGCAGATTGCCTGCCATAATGTGGGTGGGCCTCATCTAATCAGTCAAAGGCCTGAATAGAACAGAGGCTGAACCTCCCTCTAGGAGGGAGAATTCTTCCTGCTTGATTGCCTTCAGATTGGGATATCAACTCTTCTGCTTTCGAACTGGAACTGAAACATTGGTTCTTTCCGGGTCTCAATCTTGCTTATCTTTGGACAGGAACTGCACCATTGGCTTTCCTGGTTCTTAGGCCTTCAGACCCAGACTGGGACTAAACCACCAGCTACCTAGGGGCTTCATCTTGCCAGCTCACCCCACAGATCTTGGGACTTGCCTGCTTCCATAATTGTGTGAGCCAATTCCTTATAATAAATCCATCTTTCTATACCCTACTGCTTCTGTTTCTCTGAAGAGTCCTGATGAATACAAGTATGAATTCTGTAGCCAGATTCCTTAGGTGTAAATCATAACTATGTCACTTATTACCTATATGACTCTCAGCAAGTTACTTAAAACCTCTGTGCCTCAGTTTCCTCATGTTTAAAATAGGAAAAACAATACTACCCACTTAATGGGGCTTTGCGAGAATTAAATGAACTATTACATATAGGACACTTAGCAGAATGCCCGACCATAGGAAGTGTTCAATAAATGTTACCTATTAATATTGTTGTGGTAGTGCTTGTTGTCATTCTTTTACTAGAGAATGTATTTTCAGATAGCACTATTATAAATTCTACCATTTCTTACATTCTTACTACTTTTCAAGCAAATAGAATTTACTCTTGCTGATATTAATCTAAAGATGGGATCCTATTGAGGAATTTACAACTTACGGCTAAATGCACTCCCTATAACATTGCCAGGAACCCTAGCAAGTTGAAAAAAGTCCACACAAAAAGAAAGAAATGAATGCAGACTTTGTGGTTAAGTGGGTGCATCCATTGAATTAAAAAGAAAAGAGGACCACTTAAATGAGCCACCGGATGTATGTCAAAAGAAGGGCATACATATGAAGGTATAAAGTATAATGTCCTCAGTTGCATAAAAACTGCTGGGTATGGAGAGAGACCAATGTCACAGGTATCAGTATAGAAGTAAACACTACCAGAATTTAGAACTGGAAGTGAACAATTCTGTATGCAAGTCAAAACCACCAGGAGGAACCTAGGTAGGTGAAATGTAATTACTCAAACTGGAGAGTACCCAGGAAGCTGGATTAATAATCTACCCACATTTTTCAAAAGTGCCAGGCTTTTTTCTAAATGGTCAAAACTGTTCAGAAACTTCTCATTAGATTTTATAATAACTAAATATTTTTAAGTGCATACGATGTACTAGTCTGAACTATACCAAAAATAAGAACAGAGTGAGAAAGAAAGAGGAACCTGGTATTTTTTATTGTTGCATGTATTTCATCTTTTTATGTGTTGAAGAGCCTTGCATTTAAATTGAATGATGGCAATGAATTATCCTGTCTTGATGGGTGAAAATTTTAGAGCACTATTTTCCTTCAAAGCAAACTAAACTATTCAACTCCCCATTAAGAGAAAAAATGAAAAAGGTATAATACTGAGTTTTATTAGAGAGTGTACTTGAATCATTTGGCGGAATTTTAGGAATAGATTTTGACAATGGCATCGAAATAAATCTCAGAAATGATTTCTATAATTTTCTAGGCAGAAGGCTATCTGGGTTAAATGAATCATTTCTTGAGCCATTAGATCTGCCTTTTCGTAATGGATGCACCTTTTTGCACAAAGGACTGTCTGGGAGGGCAAGCAATGAGGAGTCTTGATCTTGAAAGAAATGATGTCAGAAATGCAGGATAATGAACAAAAGGCAAAGGCAGCAACATCTAGGGACTTACAGGCAGGGAACATTGTTCCTTTCATTTTATAATATGACAGTGCTCACTATTATTATCTGCTATCCTGGAACGGGTGGGAACAAGAAGCCCTATATAGTACCTTCATAGAAAGTGGTGAAATAAATATTTTCTGGTTTCAAACTGTTTCTTTTTAGATCAGTCTGTTCCAAGTTACAGTGAGAACTGGAAGTCAGCTTGTCTAACTTTTCATGAGGTACTGTTCCAAAATGACTACACAGACCAAATTTATATTCCTCAAACCTTCACCAAGGAACCATCCTATCTTTTATTAACACTGAGTAAACTAACACATTATGAAATAGAGAGAAGGATGAAAATTAACCTAATGAATAAATGGAGAGGTAAATATCTTTACTATAGGCAAGTCAAGGATAAGTGCGTTTATGAGACTCCATATAAGACTGTCTGACATTCATGTAGTGGGACAGGGCTCTGATATTGGCTTCGGACCTCAACCAGCCCATAAAGAATAAATCCTGAAGTTTCTGCGAAGTATCCACACCTACTTTTATCTCTTCATATCTTGCTACCACGAGCACCCTACAATCCAACTCCATCAAATGATCTGCCGTGCTGTGAATGCATCCAGCTTTCACCGTATTTAGTCTTATCTTCCTCTCAGCTCGGCTTGCTCTTCCTTTACATTGTCCACTAAGAAGACTCCACTTATCCCTTAAGATTGAATTTACATGTCAGCTCAGCTATATAATCTTTGTTAACTTCTGGACAGAGTTGTGCATCTCCTCCACTAGGCTTCACTTGAGCCTTACCTATTTCTATTACAGCGAGTATCACTGTACTGTAATTATTTATTTACCTTCACTAGATAGGAGCTCCTTCAATGAAAAATACATAACCCCTATGAGTAGTTAATCATTGCATTAATATCTTCAGACAGCCATGTTCCTTTTCTGACTGTCATTTTACTATCAAGAGTTGAAATTAATGGCCAGAAATTTTCATTTCTTACAATTCTGCTCTGTTGGCAAGCATAGATTCCTGACATCTTTTCTTCTCATCGCCAAGAGAAGCCAAATTCCAGTTCTGACTTGAACACTTTTCATACAAGAAGTGTATTGAACAGAGGTATTTCTTGCTTTCATGTTTTATTTAAACATACTACTTGCTTTATTTTTTTAACCTTTATGACTGCCACTTTTCTTATTTGTCACATTTGGATGAAATCAATTATTTCATTTTGTCTGCCAGAGTTAAAGCTTAAAGGCTGGTTATTGAAACTGTGGAAGTAAATTCTCTTGCTAGCGTGAGTGATATGAGATAGAGAGAAAGGGAGCTATGAAGAATGTGGGACCGTGTGTCTACAAAAGCAGAAGTCAAAGCATGAGTATGAAAGAGGAATGAAGGCTTAGAAGAATAGACTATAAAAGCAGTGAACTGAGAGTCAAGTGATTTAGATCCTCATCTTGCTTCACTTCTAACTTCTTGTATAATCTCTTTTTTTTTTTTTCTCTCTTTGGGCCCTGTTTTCTTCATTTGTTAAATGACGAGATTATACCTAAGTCTTTTGTGTACCACCAGTATGATTTTTGCAATATGCACACACACTTAATTAGTATTTGCGTAATTAAAAAATTAATGTTTTTAACTTTCTGTCATCACTACAAATAATCTTAAGCAATGACATCTATGTAATCACAGATTTAATGAGCTAGTTATGTCTTTCTGAATGCACATTAAATACACGGACATTACTGTTTTTAAAAATTCATCCATATACACCTAGAATAACAATAGCCAACACTTATTTACAGCTTATTATGTAACAGATTCTATTCTAAGCCCCTTATTTGCATTAAGCCATATCATCCTTACAACACCCATTTTAATCCTGATTTTACAGATGGGAAGTAGTGGCACAGGGAAGAACTTACATAACGTCATGCAGCTTTAAGTGGCAGAGTCAGGATTCAAACTCAGTCAGTCGGTAGCCACACTTGGAAACAACGAACTGAAAGATTTCCACAGTCCTTTCCAGCACTATGCCCCTCTGATTTTGCTTTTTTCTGGAGTACACTCTTCTGAGTTCTTAGAGTGTAATTTTGTGTCTACTTAGCTTAGTAAGTTCCTTTCAAATAGAGTCTATGTTAAACTGTATTTGATTTTTAGCCTTTTTTATATCTTTTATCTCTTCACAATTACATAAAATTGCTCACTTAGCAGAAGTCAAATCCCATTGCATTCCCAGAAACTGTTTTATCTAACAGCTCCAAAAGAAACATTCATTCTTGACTATGAAGAGGGTGCATCAATTTACCTTTTTCCAAGATCTGTCCTTAGAATTTAATAATTTACTAACCATCATTTGGGTTTTCCCAAAAGAAATAGCATGCACAGAAATTCAGAGTTGGAAAGAGCTTAGATGTTTCTGGTCCCAATGCCAAACATGAGGTATCCCTTCCCAGCCTCCCTGAACACTGGCCATTCAGCTTTTGGAGAAGAGGCTTTAGTAAGGTGAGCCTACTACCTCCACCACTGGGTGTTCCACTCATTGGCAAATACATCTCATTCCCTTTATAAAATCAGATATGGCACAAATATATGCCATTCGTTGGTCTTAGTTTGTTATTTTCAAGCAAAACGAAAGTCTACTTTCTTTTTCCAAAAGTTATATACATTTATATAATAGATAATACCCATTTTTAGTAAAAATTGTATTTCACAGTAGAAGATAATTTTTAAAAGTATAAACGTGAATATAAATCGGCAATGCCCCAGGGATCAGCACTGTTGCTAAATATTTTGATATTATTTTCTTTTGTTAATGTGAATGTATATGCATGTGCTAGTATTTTGCATATATCTGTTTTTAAGCTAATTTGGGACTATTTATATGCTTATATTTTCTGTGTGTGGTGAGGCTCCTCCTGATACTCTCACATACAGATGAATCAATTTTCAACAATGTTTTGGAAAAATAGAAACATCATAAAGGTAAGGGCTTCTACTTCCAGAGAAGACGAAGTAACAGAGACCAAATTTGCTCTCCTGACTAAAATAAAGAAAAATAAAAGACAAAATATGTAAAGTGATGATTTGCAAGACACTGAACATCAGGAAATGAAGGACAAGAAATCTCTGAGAAACAACAAACAAATTGAATCCTACAATTGCCCCAGTTTATTGCCTTAAGAGAGCCTGCAGGCTGCGGTGCAGGAAGAGGGAACACAGGAGCGGTGGTAGACTCCTTGAGTTGAGGAGATAGACCTGAGAGTCTGGGAAGACCAACGTGAATAGAGTTGTCAGGGCAGAGTATTTGAAGGAGAGAGATGCACACAGATAAAACTTCAAAGATCCATAGAGGTACTCCTTGGAATATTCGGCTGAGTAATGATCACCAAGTGCATGTGAGGAAACAACCCAATGCTGGGGAAAGAACCACCTAAAAGAATTAGTGGTAAGAGTGCCCAGTATTCACAGCAGGAAGAGTGACTGTTTCCATCAGCTAGATTAGAATTAGGTAGAATACACAGAAGGATCTCGCTTTAGCAGTAGGAAATAATTAGCCTTAGATTTAGTATTGCTGTGTTCTGGCCCGACAAAATGAAAAAGTAAGACCCCCCAAAAGATCAAAATATTTCCAAGTAACTCAACTGCATTCAAGAAAAAGCTCGAGAATACTTATAGGAATAGAAGAATATCTAGCATTAAACAAGGTAAAATTTACAATGTCTGGCCTTTGACCACAAATTATCAGGCATGATAACAAGTAGGAAATATGACGCAATGAAGGGATAAAATAACCAATCAAAACTGACCTAGAACTGACAGATATATTAGAATTAGCATATGAGGGCATTATAAAAAATTTTTTTTGCAACTGGCCAGCACAGGGTTCTGAACCCATGACCTTGGTGTTATAAGGCTGCACTCTAACAGGATATTAAAATATCAAAACATACATTAAAACTGTATTCTGTGCTTTGAAAAGGTAAGTAGAGATCTGGAAGATATAAAAAATCAAATCAAATTTCTAGAGATGAAAATTCAAAGTCTGAGATGAAAAATACATTGGATAGGACAAAGGGCAGATTGGACAATGCAGATGAAAACATCGATAAACTTGAGGACATGACAACTGAAACTACCCAAAATAAAACAGAGGAAAAAAAAGAAGAATCAAAGGAAAAATGTGCAGAGCATCAGCAAATTGTGAGGCAACTTCAAGTGGCCTAATATATGTGTAACTGGAGTCCCTGAAAAAGGGGGAGCACAAAAAAATACTTGAAGAGATAATGGCTGAAATTTTTCCAAATTTGATAAAAATTATTCTCATTTTTTTCATTTAATATTATGTTGCCAGAATTTTTCTTACTTTCTTATATCATATGAAAACATGATTCCTAAGTACTACAAAGATTCCCTCCTGTGGATATTTTATATTTTATTTAGTCCTTTATATGTTTGCAGTTTTTAGTCCTGAATATGTTTGCAGTTTTTGATTTATTGCAATTTCTCCTTATTATAAATGTTATAATTAATCCTTTTACCCACAAATATTGATCAGTATCTGATTCCTTCCTTGAAGTGGATTTACTGGGTAAAAGGATCTGCATATATTTTCAATTTCCCACTATATAATTTTAAGCCATTTTCCAGAAAGATCATATAGTATTTGTACATGTAGTATATATGTATATACATATTTATCTATATGTAGTATACATTTTACCATATTCTTGTCAATAGACGTCATTATTAAAGAAAAAACATATCGTTAAAAATTGAGAAAGAAACTCAGTTACTTTTATAGGTGAAAAATTTGTCCTTTAACAATCTACATCTTATATTATTAGTAGCTTAAATATTTTTCATGTTCATTGTAAATACCAGTTCATGTTCTCAGGCCACTTTCTCATTAAAGTATTTTTCTTTCATCAGTTTTACAAGCTCTTTATATGTTAGGGATATTAACCTTTTATACTTGTGATAAACATTTTTCAAAGATTAGCCAAAACATCTATTTATACATCATGTGACATAATTTCCAGAGCTCCCACCCTCTTGAAAATGCATTGACATTTATAAGCCCCAAACTTGTGCTTATTTCTTTCTTAAACTGGTATTCTCTGTTTGGGTTACAGAACACAAACCTAAGAATCAGGTGCTTAGTCCTTTATGACTGAATTCTGTCCTACTTAACCCATTAGTGTACCCTATTTAAGTAATTTCTCTTTCAACTCCTATGAGAAATAGAAGTAGTTACGATTCAATCTAATGGCTAGGGTCTAGGTTAAAGCCTGTGGTATGATTTAATGGAAGAAAAATTTCCTTCCCCAGAAATTCTATCAGTTCCACTTGAATCTATTGTTCTTGGAAGAGTTAAAGTCTTATTTATAAAATGTCTGTTAGGGCTGGCTGGTTAGCGCACAGCCTTATGACAACAGGTCATGTGTTTGGATCCCTGTACCAGCCAGCCACAAAACAAACAAAATCAATTATAAAATGTCTATCAGAAATCCAAGTAAATCCTGCTAGATTTACTCAATGTACCCATTTAGTACATAATGGAAACAGAAAATTTCTGGCCTGATGTCAAGAAACATGGTTTAGATATGGCTCTGCCGTGTTTCCTGAACCCTATTTCCTTCCCAACTATAAAATGAAAGGATCCAACTAGATGATATTTAGGGTTCATTCTAGCTCTGAAATTCTACAACTTGTAATTGTTTTCTAAAACAAAGATTGCATTTCTCTTCAAAGAATCTTCTGGGATTGCCTGTCTCTGTTTTAGAAAGATTGGGGGTGGGAAGGGGCCAATTTTTAATGGCTGCAGGTGTTTTACAGATGTTAAAGATACAATGCTTGTACCAATAGCTGGGTTTGAAATCTCGAGCAAGGAAATGCACAGTAGAAAGTTTCCAGCATTCATATAGTGAATGCTTGGTCTTTCATGCTTCAAGGAGCTAATAGAACCTTATGCTTCCTTTGAAGTCAGTCGAAGCTCTACACTCAGCTAAAGTATGTGGCACCTTATTACTAATAGAAAAATTAGGTCAATTTTCATTCCATCAGAGCAAAATTAATCATACAAGCCTATCTTTTAAACAGCATGTAAACCATTTAATACTTAGGGTCCTAGGTTATGTGCATAGTTTTGGGGAATGTTACGGTGCATGACAGAAAATACATAATTTTCATGCATTTGAATGTGGTTATTTAAACAATGTATTGATAAAGACACTGAATATTTCTGGGGGAAAAAGAAGCTTTACACTCAATTTGCTTTCAAATAATAAAATTTTATAATTTCATTTTTATAAATTCATAATTATAATTAAATTATAATCATGTACATACTTGTGTTTGTAGGTACTATGACAATAATGGCTTATATTTTAAGACATAAAATGATTTTACAACATGTTCATAACTCCGTGGATTGAACCTGACACCTCTGGATTTACTTAACTTCCTGAAAAAAAGAGACAGTGCTGTAACAGGGAGTTAGAAATTACTGAAAAAGTCAACTAGTAGCAGTAAATGTCAAAATTCACCTAAAAATGGCATATCTAATTATAAATTGACACTAGCAAAGCATTGGCAGTTTCCATGATATTACATGCATTCATAAGCTCCTGCAGCTGCCAGCCAAATCTCCAGTTTCCTCTCCTACGTTTGCTTTTCCTTCATGACATTTGATCAGTCAACAGTATGAACACTGGTGTTCTCCTAAGCCACCCTACAGTTTAATATCCTGACTACTTCATGTTCTCCTGAAAGTGGGGTGGGGAGAGCAGCAAGTCTTTCAGAATGAGATCTGTGCTGATCAATCACAGCAGCAGCAGGGAAATTGGCCTTTGCAGAGGTGAGGCTGGTTTGTTCACCGGGAAAGAAAAAGCTGTTTCAGATTAAAATGGAGGCAGAACAATTCAGGCAGCTGGAGAGGCTTCTGAAAACTGGAAAGATTGGATTTCCAGGGCTTGGGCAATGAAGCAGAGACTACTTAAATTTATGGAAGGCAGACAAGAGAACAGCTTCAGGTTAGTTTAAAAAGGAATCTGGGGAGCTCTTATGTAGAGAAAATCACACAGACTGAATCATACTGGGGGAGTGAATAGGGGGAAAGCCTGACCCTGGGAGTTGTGTTTTTGGAGAAAGAAAGGCAGTAAAGATGAAACCTCGGCCCCTCATACAGCCTCAAGAAAAGCCTGCCTGGATATATTCACAGCTGGGTGTAACCCACAGGCACCACTGAGTAGTTCTACCCTTCTGCTGAGTTCCTTGTACTGTTTGTCCCTTCCCTGAACCTCTCATGTGAAATCCTTTCCCTCGGTATTCCATATAGTTTTATTACTCAAAGTATGGTCTGAGGACCAGCAGCACTGGAATCTGGAGCTTATTAGAAATAAATGCAGCACTGGAGCTTATTAGAAATGCAGAATTGTGGCCCCAACTCAGATCTACTGACACGGAACACCATTTTTCCAAGATCTGCAGGTGATTCATATGCACATTAAAGTTTGAGAAGCACTGCTCTACAACATGCACGATACGCTGTCAGGTTTTACTACTGCATATTAAGACACAGGCATATAGATTATAAATATCTACCATTTATTCATTCTCTCAACAAATATTCACTAAGCACAGTGAGTACCTCACAAGCCCTATTCTCAAGGAGTTAGCACTTTGCTACCATTTATTGAACTCTACTGTGTTCTCTGCATTGTGTGAGGTGTAAAGGTTGCAAAGATAAATAAAACATTGTCCCTGCTCTTAATAAGGTCATAGACATATTATGAAATGGCTAATGCCAAAAAAAAAAAAAAGGTGTTATAGTTTTAATGATAAAAATGAGTACCTGGCGCTGTGGTTACAGAAGAACAAATAGTGGAAGATAAAGCAGGTAGTAAGTTTTACAGAAATTAAAAGTTTTTTATGAAGGTGATAACCTTGAGCTGAGTCTTAAGAAGAAAAAATAGGCTTTTATTTATTTTTTTCTCCAGGTAGACTATGGGGCATTAAGGGAAGGATGACAGTAGCAACAGAAGGAAGGATATACAAGGCAGAGAGAACAACTTTAACAAAGGCTTCAGGGCAAGAGACAGGTTGGCCTATTCAGATCTTTTTAAGTAGTTCCCTCTGGCTGGATTAGAGTTTTGAGGAGGGTAGATTAGGGTCTGCTGGTCACAGATAAGGTAGAGAGCTTGACAGGGGCCAGATTTATAGGGTTTTGTAGACTAAGCACTTTGGTATTGATCCTACAGAGCAGCAATAGGAAGTCACTGAAGGGTTTTAAGTAAGGCAATAACAGGATCATGCTTGTGTTGTGGAAATATCACTCTGGAGGATGTGTGGGGATGGTGATTAGCCAATTTGGCTGAAGCATAAAGTACATGGAGAAGAGTAATGGCAGATAAGGCTGGAAATGTAACTTTGGATCCAGATCATAGGACACTGACTGCCATGTTTTGTGCTTAGCAGGCAGTGGGGAGCCGCTGAAAATTTCTGAGCAGGAGAGTCCTTTAGACAGGAAAGAGACTAAAAGCAGAAGGCCAGTTACAAGGTTATTGCAATAATTTAGGCAAGTGATAATAAGAACCTGATGACTCCGAGAACTGAAATTAAGGGACAGATCCAAGAAGCAGGTGCATAATTATAAACACAGTCTCATTACTCATTTTAGGATGGCACAATTTTACACATAAATCAGATCTTTATAAGTGTCTCCATTTTCACATCCTAATATAGCCTTTACTTCTGCACCAATCTCTGGGTGAGGTGCTCTTAAAGTTCTTTGGGTCACCAAGGAAAATAGCTCCTGTTGATTTTGTCGCAGGTCCAAATCTTAGTTCTAAACAGAAACTGCTGCATGCCTCAAACTCAGCCAAACCCAGAATAGAAGTCTTGCTACAGAATTGTTCTCTATTCATCTCTTTTGGTTGTTTCCCAGCCCTGAATATGTTTCTAGCGATGCTTCTTGGTTATTCCTTATTTACTTTCAAGAACATGGTCTTCTCTTTTCTCATCTCCAGGCCCTTTTCTACTCCCATGTGCTTTTTAAATGAAGAATTTGTATAGAAGCATATTGATTGTGCTTTGTTCACTTATCAGAGTCGCTGATTCCACTAGGTGGTAGGAGAGCAAAGTCATATCTTCAGTTTTCAGATTCTTTAAAACACTGTGGGTGAGTTTAAGGTAGCTACAACTTGATCACACTTCATACACCGCAACTACTGCCCGATTGGTTTTTATGATTTGGGGCTAACAGACCTTTATTGCTGGTGTTAGATTATTCCTAATTTCTTCAGAAAGTTCTTCCAAGTTTCACATTATAGAAAATTTATAATTCTGGGTCAAGCATTG